>NC_134407.1:26141328-26323828 GCF_038048845.1 Mixophyes fleayi | reverse complement strand
ATCATGCCCATAGACACTAGGCACAATCCCTTTTGTGCCACAATACACATGGACTGGCATGTATACCATCCAATCAACAAACTACCAAATTGTTTGCTATAAATCACATTTATGTTAATACATTTAGGAACCAGTCATTTGGAGCCATTGCAAGGGATTATCCATTAGGATGTAGACATCAGACCAAAAAGAGGTACAAGCTGTAAGACACTGGTGTTTTTGGGTAATAAAGATGACTTGCCCTCTAAAAGAGGGACAGTTAGTAGCATCTCTGCCAACAGTCCTGATTTTCAGTGGCTAAAATGGGCAATCCACAGAGCAATATATTTCTTCACAGCCAGAAAAGCTTCAAATCTAAACAGAAAACAAAACAATTATCATCATATTTTACAAAATTGAAGGCTGATGCCGAACAATTATTTTAATATAAATGTGATGTGCTTATTTTTAGAGCTTTTGCTATTAAATATCTAAAGGCTGCAATTGTGCTCATCAAAATGATTTAGGGCTATAAGTTTCCATTTTCCTAAAGCTCTCGGCTTTTAGGAAATTCAAAGCGCGCAGGACACATTAATGCCTCATTACATTGCATTTATGTGCTATTATTGCTATACTTAACTAATCTAATGGAATATCTCTAATATTTTTACATATACAATAATTTAATGTATCTTTAATTAACTTCAGAAACCATACTAGAAAGATTACCATCACAGCCGATGACCAATTTTAGTCCATTTATTCTATCTATATTTGTATTTTATATACTGTATTACCTGGGACGTGCGTAGCCATTGTGCTACCTGTGGCTCTTAATCACTTCCGATTAGTGTGATAAAAATGGTAAAACCATAATATATATTATATACCAGGTTTTACCTTTAATAAATTTGCCGTTTAAAATTCTGCAGGAAAAAATAGACAAAACCAGCTTCGTGCATTTTGCCCCTTAACTTATTTGAGTATCAGGTTTTAAAAATGTTTTCTTCACTTCTAAGTATATTGTATATACTGTCACTCAAAATGGGAAATATTCTGTATATCTTTTGCCAGGTTTATAATTGCAATCTGTTTTTTTTCTGTGATTTGTAGCATTGCAAAATAATGCATATTATTATTATATTATTATTATTATTATTAGTTTTATTAACATTTATTTATAAGTCTGTAGTGCTTTACAATTGGTAACAACACAGAAATAAAACAATACTCGGTAATGCAGACGGAGAGGTAAGAGGGCCCTTTCTGCAAGCTTACAATCTATAGGACAATGGGGGTTTGATACATGAAGTTTAATGCTGCAGGTTGCATATTGGTCCAGCCAGATTGCACAGGTAAGTGCTTAGTGACTATGTGACCCAGTCATACAGTGATGTTGGTCAGGGGGGTCAGAGAGTTGATTGAGTATAAAAAGGAACACATGCAAGTCTTATGTGAACTGTGTATATGGTGGTAACAGGGCACCCTAGGGAGAGTAAGAGTGTGGTAGAGGATAAGTTACCCTGGAGAGGTGGGTTTTCAGAGAACATTTGAAGACTAGAGGAAAGTCTTATTGTGCGCGGATTGAATTCCACAAAGTGGGTGCAGCCTGAATTAGTCCTGTAACCGAAAATTGTTGGTGCTGTGTAAAAGGGGGTAACTTAAATTGTGGTCTGTCCACCTATATTCTCACTGTGTAGCTTCACGTTTTTTTTTATAAAGCTGCTCTCTGGCTGAACATGCTGGTGGTTGTAGTTCCAACAACTGCACAGCACCATATTAATCAAGCAACGTTTCCTTAGATGCTTGTGAGGTGCTTCATGGATACTGATAAGGGACAATATAATGAAAAGATATACACAACTGAGGAATTCTATTAAGGCATTTTGCTCACCTGACATCAGTTATCATTAATTAGATAAGTCATGAATCCCCCCTACTGGTTGAGTTATAAGAACCTGACATAGACGAGAGCTTCACCTTGAGCATCACCCTTCATCATCATCATCATCATCATTTATTTATATAGCGCCAGCAAATTCCGTATCGCTTTACAAGACGGAACCAGATATATTTGCCGGTTGTCCTCAGGACTTAATCTCGAGTAGCGATAACTTAACTCAAAGAGGTGGACACCACAAGGGACTTGGTAGCAAGATGCAGAGCAGAGATCTCTATGACAACAGGGATGCAGGATGCCCCTGGATCAGGTTGATCAGATATAGTGAGTATAAGATGTAATACCAACCTCCACCAGTATAACAGCTTGGCAGTGTGGAGTAGAAGATGGACGTAATACCAGTTGTGGCCTGTGTGGAGATGGCGCTAGAGAGCTACACACAGTACAAGGGAAAGTGCAGAGACACGGTTGCACTATAAAACTGGATCGAGTATCACAGCTGACACAGGAAAGCCCAATGGAGCAGCTAGCGGGCACCACGATCCTGCGGCTGGGAAGTGGCATCACAGAACATAGGCAGAGTCAAATTCCAGGCAAAAGAGTCGGTCTAGGCAGAGCCGGATTTAGACCTCATAGGGCCCTAGGCAGGATACTGTTTTTGGGGCCCCTCCCTGCAACAATCCATAGCACTATATTTTTGCAGCCTACCATATACCCCTATAGTTACGTAGAAGTGAAAGCATGTGCCGCCGCATGCCTACCATATACCCCTATAGTTAAGTAGATATGAAAGTATGAAAGCGCGGCGGCACGCCGCCAAAGGAGGTGAGGGCGTGGCTTGCATCTTTGGGGGCGTACCTAACATGTGAAAAGAGCATGGCCACCCTGCTGCAGAAAAAGGCACCCCTAAATAAGCAGTCCCGTTTTTTTAAGTAGTTGGGTCAAAACAACATAATAAATATTGAAGTCAGGGCAGAAATACTTACTTAAGTTGTTTGCAAAAATAATACGCATAAATCCAAGTATGTGCTCTCGTCACTTTTGTCCCTCTATCATCACACTGTGCCCCTTCATTGTCACTTTTGCCCCTTCACAATATCACATGTGCCCTTTCACCATCACCTCTGTGCCCATCACCATCACCACCTCTGTGCCAATCACCATCACCACCACTGTGCCAATCACTATCACCACCACTGTGCCCATCACCACCTCTGTGCCCATTACCACCTCTGTGCCCTTCACCATCACCACTTCTGTGCCAATCACAATCACCACCTCTGTGCCTCTTCACCATCACCACCTCTGTGCCCTTCAC
This sequence comes from Mixophyes fleayi, assembly GCF_038048845.1. Taxonomy (NCBI): domain Eukaryota; kingdom Metazoa; phylum Chordata; class Amphibia; order Anura; family Limnodynastidae; genus Mixophyes; species Mixophyes fleayi. Next base: position 26,320,631 of record NC_134407.1, on the reverse strand, counting down.
CATCACCACCTCTGTGCCAATCACCATCACCAATTCTGTGCCCCTTCACCATCACCACCTCTGTGCCCTTCACCATCACCACCTCTGTGCCCATCACCACTTCTGTGCCAATCACCATCTCTGTGCCCTTCACCATCACTACCTCTGTGCCCTTCACCATCACCACTTCTGTGCCAATCACCATCACCACTTCTGTGCTAATCACCATCTCTGTGCCCTTCACCACCTCTGTGCCCATCACCATCACCACTTCTGTGCCCCTTCACCATCACCACTTCTGTGCCCCTTCACCATCACCACTTCTGTGCCCCTTCACCACCTCTGTGCCCATCACCATCACCACTTCTGTGCCCCTTCACCATCACCACTTCTGTGCCCCTTCACCACCACCACTTCTGTGCCCCTTCACCATCACCACTTCTGTCCCTTGTTTTACTTACCTTTCTATTGCGCGCTGCTCCTCCTCCGTCAGTCCAGATGTTAAAAAAAAAAAAGAGAAAGAGTCACGTGATCGCTCGTTGGGTCCTGGCAGCCTCTCCTCCTCTCTCTATCACTGAGAGGAGAAGAGGCTGCCGGGACCCGATTCGCGGCACCCGGCCCCCCCTCCTCCGATTCGCGGCACCCCCCCCCTCCCCCGACTCGCGGCACACCCCCCCCCCCCCCCGCACGAGGGGGGGGGGGTGCCGCGAGTCAGGGGAGGGGCCGAGTTTTTTGTTTTTTTTTTCATTTTTTTTAAAATTACTCCTGTCCCCCCCAGCTGTGCCCCCCCAGAGCCGCTAGGCCCTAGGCAGGTGCCTAGGTTGCCTAGCGGTAAATCCGGCCCTGGGTCTAGGCAGTAATATACCTAGTCAGGGTCAGAAACAATAAGGTCAATCCAGGCAGCAAACAGGATTAGTCAGGTCACAGTCAGAGGCCAAAACTGAGGATCAGACAGGAGCAGAATATTTTCAGGAACAGGGGAGAGAAGCAAGCGTGTGTACGCTATAACCAACAATGGTTCAGTGAACCTGACAAGTATTTAAAGCAATAGTAGCCAATCAGGACAGGTGTCAGATTAAGCTGCAGGTGAGTGGCGTCATGTGATCACATCCAGACTGACTGCAGCAGCAATTACCTGCTGTTCCTAACAGATTGCTACCTCACCTTTTTCAGCTAAATATTTGGGTTGGCTCTGACATTCAGGGCCTGATTCACTAAGGCACGCAAAATTAATATAAAATGTGTTTTTCTAAAAACCCATGGAAATCAGCCATAGGCACATTCAACTACGAGTGGATCTGAAAATAAGTCTTTTGCTGAATACCGATCTAGGCTGCCATAAGGGTCCTTTACGCTGGAATATGAATTGGATGTTGGTGCGTTCACTGGTATATAGTCCAGTTCTGGGCATGCGCAGGGCAATTTTATACAGCATGTATCAGCATTTACGTTGCTTAATGATTCCGGCCCTCAATGTCTTTGGCACTGCAGGATGTGAACTAAAGTCTGCTCTACCTGTATACCACTGCACGCCAAATGCATAGGAACTCCAATACAGAGCTTGGAATTCAGAAATGGCATCTTATATCTTTTTACAGAATGGACCATGGTCTCTCTCTTAATACACAATTGTTCCTTATTTCTCATTAAGGTCTTCTCCACTCATTAATACAGACCCTAATTACATGAGCCTATACACGTGTATTGTCTGCCTATCCGTTACATTTAGAAACAAACCCCTCTACTTTTCAGAACCTACATTCAATGTTGTGAGGCGTGGTGGTCTTGTGCCCTACTGCAAACTCTACTAAGTATTTAATAGGAATCACCTTGTCTCTCTCTAGCCGCAGCCCGTCTCACAAGACCTTTATCAGGGAGAAAAATGCAGGTTAGTTATAAGAAGCCCTTTGTCTGAGAAGCATTTAATGTAATGTGATGAAAACAGTGTAGAGAGGAAGAGTGATAGATGGAAAGTGGCGAGTGAGTGGAGGCAGATTGGGGGCCGTTAAAACTTAGGGCATAACAGAAAAAGTTAGTAGATATATGTTCATAGCAGCCGGCCTCTTCTTAAGGCCCTATATTTTTATATTAAGGGGGTAGAAAGACTTTTGGGTAAAAATAAATAAATGAAAATCAGCATCTGACCAAACCAAAAAATATAATCAAAAGACAAAGTAACACATATTTGTAGATGCCCTGTATGTTTACCGGAAATAATAGGAGGGTCCATCCGCTAAATGTAGATGGTAAGTAGGGGCAGCACTGTGGCTAAGTGGTTAGCACTTCTGTCTTACAGCACTGGGGTTACGAGTTCAATTCCCGACCATGGCCTTATCTTTGAAGGGTTTGTATGTTCGCCCTGTGTTTGCGTGGGTTTCCTCCAGGTGCTTCGGTTTCCTCCCGCACTCCAAAAACATACTGGTAGGTTAATTGTCTGCTAACAAATTGACCCTAGTCTGTGTGTGTGTGTGTGTGTGTGTGTGTTAGGGAATTTAGACAGTAAGCCCCAAAGGGGCAGGGACTGATGTGAGTGAGTTCTCTGTACAGCGCTGCGGAATTAGAGGTTTCATTGGGGGTAAAAGAAGGACGGGTACTGGGAGCAATTTTAACCATGGAAGTGCCGCTTTCTTGGTTTTCAGTTTGATTTCAAGCCACTGAAAATCAATCTTTTCTTTGGCTGTTGTCCTCACAGCTCATCTAAGTGAAGCCATGAATCCATCATGAAATCACTAGAGAGACCCACTATGTATTATCTGCTGCCGGCTACCAGTCTGAGATCTGGAACTGCTGCATCATCATCATCAATTTTTTTTATATAGCGCCACACAGAGAACTCACTCACATCACTAGTGCAGTGATAACAACCTGATACACTTCATCTAACTTTCAAAAGGTCCGCACATTACCCTTCATCTCAGTAATAAGTAAAAACAATACATGTCATCAAAGAAACAGCCACCGATCTGTAATAACGTATCAGCATTTTAAAATAATTGTTACAATCTATAACTAGTAAAACTGACCATAAAGCAGGAAGGTTCTGAGGGCCACAGGTGAAGGCTCGGAGGGCCACATGCGCCCTAGGACTGTCTGTTGCCGATCGCTGTACTAGCGTGCTGACTAATTAATGAAACAGCTAGTTTGTGTCCTAAAGCTCCATTTGTTATCAATCTTCATCTCCCACAGGTCAGCGAGCCCCAAGTTTTGTAGTGGGCGGACGTACAACAACTTGCAGCAAATTAAAAACATTGCAAGGATTGTACGTTCTTACAACTAGTCATCCCTACCCTTTGTTTTCACATCAGCATTCTGTCTACCTTGTATGTCCCTGTGTTATGTATGCTCTGTTTAGTCCACTGTCCAGGGCTAAACGTTGGTTATGTTCAAAGCAGCGCAAATTATTTCAGTAGATATGTACTGGTCATGTGAGGCAGTGAGTCGTCTTCTCGTGTAGTTGTGTTGGTAAGTACAGGGCTGCATGTGCGGTGTCATGATATAGGAGTATTCTCCCTCGACCCAGCATACATGTAAAAATCCTACATTCCCTGCTGTGGCTGGATCACTTATAAATAATTTATTGTATATATTTATTTTAATTTGGGGTGCAGTGCACCCCTGTATATCATTGCGAATTGTAATTATTTTTGATACTGTGTATTAGAAATGCACTGATTTCTGAGGTATGGATTTCTGATGCAGTAGGCATTTGTTTGAAAAAAATCTGTTCGGTAGCTTTGAGAGGAGATCCTCATTATGGCTAATTAGACCTTTTCCTTGTGAGATGACAAATATTTCCTTTTGCCTAAATGCACCGTAGGAGGTCGTTACCTTTCTTGCATGTGTAGTTTTCATCCTGTATCTTAGAATCTGTCTCAATAATGCAACCAGCAAGTTTTAGGATATAACAGATTGGTGCAAATTTTGTTCTCTTTGCATTGCATTTATATTCAACTTTAGAGAACATATTGCATCCTGATAATAAATATCTGATGTAATATCTCAGTCTTTGTGGAGCCACCTAGGATCAGGAGGCAGTGTTACCCCCTGCTAACATGTGTCAGAATGTGTATAAAAGGAGCACTGTCTGACCATGCAATGTATTATACCATCTGTAACTTCTGGAGACCGCTAGTACCACAAACTAGTGTAACTGTCCTTATTAGGACACTTGAGCTAAAGAAAATAGCTGCTTCAAGATAGATCCTGCTTTGACGCCGACTTACCTGCAGCATTTACTGTGACCTACAGCTTAAACCAATCTAATCCGTTATCCGGCTGTCCTGAGTTTGGGATCCAGCATTCCACTACCAACGCTCTGCCCATTACCTGCAGCTCTGGCCAGTGTGATAGGCCAGGGGGAACCATCCACAGCAACCCTGATCTAATGGAAGAGGTCAGGGGCACCAGCCTAGGTGCCCAGCAAGGGGGTACACTAGCAGAGAAAGTTACCCAGAAGGAACCGGTTCTAGGTGTCGATGAAGGAGCCTAGTGGTGGCAGCAGTAAGTCCCTCCAATTGCTTTTAGAGGGGCGCAATTTGAGATAAAGAAAGGGGCTTGGGGGCAAGGCAAACCCAGCCGGTTCCCAGCAACAACGGGCAGGGTGGCATAGGAGGTCCATCCTGTCACACTTGCCATAGTGAAGCAAAAAAACCAATGATGCTCTGAAATGTTCTCTTATTTCCTATCTGTATAATGTTCTGTCTCGCAACTGCATGTTTAATAATACAAACAAATGCATAGTTCTACTGTGGCAAAGCCTTCCTTCTAAATTAATAGCTGTGCTTAAAGAGCTCCAGTTTCCTCTCCAGTCCATTGTTTTATCTAACCCATCACGCAAAACAACAAATGTTTCGTACGTCCCAATATTGGAAAAAAACAAAACAAAATCAGGACAAACCAAGCCCCACCCACAACCTGTCCTTCCTCAGTCACAGTGCAGGGAAACTCTGCGCCTCACACACACACGCCCACTTTATCATAGACCACGCCCTTTTCAAGGTCCAGGCATGGGGTAATGTGGGTGTGCGTGGAGAAACGTTTTAAATATACTATAAAATAAGATTTCAGGAGAAGCAAATAATAAGCAAATTTAAGGAAGAGATCAACTTAACATATACCTAATACCTCACCCAGAGTCAGGATTTGGAGGCTGTCAGTCACTCAGTGCTCAGTAACACCAGCGTGATCAGAGTATTCATGACAGCTGCAGTTATAATGTCAGTTTCTCTGACGGTTTTGACCAAGCGGACGTCAGTTTAGGCGTTTTATGACTGCCACACATCGCCAGTGGTTTAACACTCCAGCCTCAAAGCACCTTACAGTAAATACGGAGGCTCGAAGAAGCTAGAAATTTGTGGCAATGTGTGGCGATTTCAAACCTCCACCAAAAGCGACTTTTAGTAAATCTACCCCTAGGACTCTGAATATTTCAAAAGACAATTAATAAATTATGGATCTTTAACCTATGAATTATTTTGTTCTTTGAGTGGCACCAATAGGGAATATTCTGTATTTTGTTTTGATTGTATTTGACTGATGTATAAATTGTGATTATATACAGCAGAGCATAATCCAACTACATACAGACACTTTTTTTAGTCTTGACCCCAGGTGATTGCAGTAATGTGTATTATCATGTGTCGTATTAAGGACATCTTCCGCAATAATAAATTCATGATAAATTTGTTTTGACATGTCTTTTAATAGACTTAATGACACTTATTCAGTTTTTACTGTTCAGAGTAAGTGTCATAAACTATTGGCCGCTGTTACACGGTTAAAGTCCTGACTCTGGCATAGAAATTTCCACCAACAGAACAAGTTTTCAATATAAATATTTGCATAACATCTTCATTGTTTGCCGCTCAGCAGACTGTCAGTTCCCTTTTCCCCAATGAATAGCACTTTTGTTGTCCGTATTTTGTAGATAAATTATGACCCTATTTCTAGTTTAAATAAGTGCATTGATGAAAAGATTGTGTCCTTATTTGCATTCGGGTATAAACTCTGTAATCCTCAGTTTTGGGTCATTAGTGGATGTTTTCCATATACACGGACACACATAGATCTTCTAGCTGTCTCTGAAATAGTCCTTTGTTACAGAGATTTATTTCCGCTTTACAATTATTTTTATGATGGCTAAACTGCAAATCCAGCCTCAGTTGTAAACTCCAATATTTAGACTGTAATCTCCAATGGGGAGTGATCTGAATGATTGTATATTCTGTGTACATGATTATTTATAGCTGGACGGGCAACTGCCTCTACTCCAAGGGGTAAATGTATCAGACTGCCCTCCTGGCGATATTGCTGGGCAGATTTAAAATGGCAATTTGATTAAAGGCAAGTTTTAACGTTGATTAAACTGGTGTTTTAAATCTGCAATATCGCCAAAAATCAGTGATTTTCCAGAATCACAGTGTAATACATTTACCCCCCAACCAGTGCCTTGGTGACCCAGAGGCCTAATGCCAGCGTCCAGAACGCCATCTAATGTCAATGTGCATAGCGGCAATCTATCTACTAATGCCAATGTGTAATCACTGATATAGTATAATTCTTAATTTCTATTGTATTGGACTGTATATGCTCACGAAGTCATGTTGTATTTCTTGTCAGTTCTCAATGCATATTGCTACTGTCTTTAGTTCAACCAGTTATGCTTCTTACTGCATTATTCATTTTGTTTGCTACCAGCTTACCCTGCTGGCTCTTCAGTAACATGTTTACTTTCCACTACAGCTTCCTATCTTCTACGTCTTCCCATTCAGCCTTTCCTCCCCTATCCCCCTTCTTCTCCATTCTCTGCTCTGTCTCATCCTCTACTCCCTCCTATTCCTCCTTCCCTCCCCTGTGCCCCCTCCACACTGCCCATTATCCCTACCCCATCCCTACCTCTACCTCTATCTACCTATCTATCTACCTCTATCCCTATCCCTACCTCTACCTCTACCTACCTATCTATCTACCTCTATCCCCATCCCTACCTCTACCTCTATCTACCTATCTATCTACCTCTATCCCCATCCCTACCTCTACCTCTATCTACCTATCTATCTACCTCTATCCCCATCCCTACCTCTATCTCTATCTACCTATCTATCTACCACTATCCCTATCCCTACCTCTACCCTATGTCTACTGTTTCTCCACTCTCCGTCATCCATGTATGTCACTGTCATGTCCTATACTGCATTTTTCTCGGTATTCCATGTGATTGTTATTGGCATCCAGACATTTTATATTCCGCTCAATTGTACCCATGTACCTATTACTATTGTCATGTATGTCATATCTGTATAACCTTCTCCGGTGCTATGGAATCTGTGGTGCCATGTAAACAATGATGATTGGCACTGTATAAATTAATGGAGTACAGCACTGGCGTTAGGAGTTTGGCTTTGACCAGGGGCTTATCTGTGTGGAGTTTGTGTGCAAACGCTGTGTTTCTGTGGGTGTCCCCTGGATGCTCCGATTTCCTCTAGCAGTCCAAAATCATATTGATAGGTTAATTGGCTTCTAACAAAATGTGTGTGTGTGTGTGTGCGTGTGTGTGTATGTGAGTGTGTGTGTGTGTGTGTGTGTGTGTGTGTGTATATGTAAGTATGTGTGAGTGTGTATGTGTGTGTGAGTGTGTGTGTGTGAGTGTGTGTGTGTGTATGTGTGTGTGTGTGTGTATATGTAAGTAAGTATGTGTGTGTGTGTGAGTGTGAGTGTGTGTGTGTGTGTGTGTGTTAGGGATTTTAGATTGTAGCTCCAATGGGACAGGGGTTGATGTGAATGATAACATATTCTGTGTACCGCACTGCATAATATGAATGGTACTCTATAAATAAATATGAACATAAGTTGATATTTTGTGCTTTTCTGACAAGATCTCAGGAGGCAGCCATTTTGTGAGCTTAACCAACAGTAGTGCACGCAGCATTGCCCATGTATATTATGGGGATAGGAAGAGTTGGAGAGCAGCCAAGCACTGTCTAAAATTATAGCCACGCCCCCATGCATGCTGGTCACGCCTACTGGCTGCATGGTGTGGAAACCCCCCTCTACAAATCCTGCCTTTGCCCATGCAGGGGGCAGGGCTATGTTGACGCATGGCATGATGTATTGTTATTACTCAGACTAAGGGTAATTTGCAGCCCTTTTGATGGACAGAGGGTCACTCATGCAGCCTCTGAAGTGTATCAGGTTGCCTATCGTTGTCATTTCACTGTCTGTAATGGAAATATTCAGATTTCAGTGTGGACCGTCTTCAGGTATTCAGCCCACAATACCATAGACAAATCTAGAAATAAGAGTAAGTGAGTTTTTCTTCTATTGACTAACAAGTGTAATTTGTAGGCGTGAATCTGTAGTCAGGTGGACGTTTATCCCCGTGATCCTTATCGGCAGGTGAGTGCGGAAAGAGTTTTCTCCGAGTTTGTGTTGTCTGCCGTTTGTAAGGTGACAGACACCTGATATTTATTGTTGAATATGTATTCATTGCTTTAAAAATTTTTTTGTCAAGATGATTATTTAGTGGTAAAATGTTTAATGGTCATGTGATGAAATAGTGATGTAATGTACATCCATTTTTATTTATTACACTATTAAAATTATTTATATTTACTAATATTTTTTACCATTTAAATTTAAATACATTTTATTGTACCTATTGCCATCTTTTTAGGATACAACAACACACAACCAATCCACCTCTTTGGTTCTTTAATATTTATTATTTCGTGTTGGACCGAAACTCCCACTGATAAGGGCAGCAATAGGAGACTGGAAAAACAATTTATAGATGTGCCATACTGTTATTACCCCCACTCTAACTGTGCAGACACAGAGTGACTGACATCTTGGCAGCCTTGCTTTTGAAATTGATAAAATAATGTATATGTATATGCTTGTTGTGACAACTCATGTACTGTTTGTGATTTGTTAAGTTGTTAATAAAGTTAAAAGAGATGGGAAACCGTGCAGCGGGCCCCATTATCTACATGGGCCCCGATGTAATGCACCTGCCTCACCAATGGTAGTTCCGCCACTGACTGTGTGTATTGGTGGATTGGTAACAGGGATGTCACAGTGATTGTAATAACTACAGTCTCTGCTTTTTGACCTAGGTTAGATCCCATTGGGTCACTGTCCTATAGAGGTGGGAAGAGTCTCTGTAATGGGATGAGGAGCTGATACTTTTTTTAATGCAAGGGGTGCAAATTAGTTAAGTATTTTGCACATAAAGAAATACTGTCTGTTTTTACATGTAGCACACAAATACTTCATAACTTTATTTTTACACTGAAATTTAAAGTTGATCTAGGACATGCCCTACTCCAACTATAAATCTGTCCCTACATTTTAAATGTACCCCCCCCCCCCTCCAATGCAACATGGTTTTGCCCAGGTGCAAAGTTACTTCTTTTTAATGCTTTGCTCTCCTTAATGACTCAGGCCCCACATATATATCATTATATAAGGCTGCAACTGGTCAGATTTTTTCTTTTTCCTCTTAGAAATGCTTCAGCTGCATCCTATGGACTATGAGACTTACTTTCCACGCCTGTATCCGGTGTATTCTGAGTGTTATTAGAATCCTATATAAGTGAGTTGAGCTGCGACCTGGGAGGGAAGTCGGAGCTTATCTGAAGTGTCCAAGTGCTTCAAATATAATCCAAAACAAAAAGGTCCATCTGGACGTAGCCTTTCAGTCTGATTCCTTGGGAAATTATAGCTGGAGTCTGAAGCTGCTTTCTTCCTGTGCTCCTGTATATTTCACCATCATTACCAAATGCACAGAGATATCACATTATACCAGCAAGGAGCCAACATCACAGAAGTACTTTACATTTGTCTACTCAGCTCTGTCTTGTTAAATTCTGTTGTCTTTAAAGGGGTTTGAACTTTATCAGATATACTGGGGATTACAGGTAGCTCAATCCCTTAGGAATAGAAAAGACCACTTTGCTCGTCAAATGGAGAGGCCAATACCCAATCAAAGCCTGCTTGGCTCCCCCAGCGCAGGACAGGTTAATCTTCAGAAGGGGTGTTCTAGACTTCAAGGGGGCGCAGAATTACTCCTTCTAATCTCTATAAAAGGGAAAGCAGTGTTTGCTGAAATCAGAGGAACATTTTGTCAGAAACCAGAGGCTAATCCTCTTCCATTTAATGGTTTGAGTGGAGTGACTCTGAAAGTAAACAGTCACGCGGATTAAACGGAGAAACTTAATTGGGCGTAACCAACACCAACTAAAGCATCCAAGCCTAAGCCTCTCAAATAGACTCCTTCTCATGCCCTAAGCCTTCCCCATAACGACCATTCACAATTTTATCACATTTCAAGCTCAGATTGAAGATTCCAATATCAGACCTAGCCATCACGACGCTGCTCAGCTCCCAGAAATCACCCCCAATAGTGGATGTGCTCACACCCCTGGTGTACCCACACTGTACTGTGCGTTTTTCCCGATGGATATGAAATGACATAATGTAGGGGCTCTAAAATAGGAAGAACATTGGCTGCTTATTAACTTCATAGGGAAATTTCTTAAAATGGTTTGAAGAATACTTTTTTTTTATACTGATCAACTCCTCTATTTAATGCTACAAAAGTAAATTTTTTAAGTGAATGTCGTTTTCTCTTTGCTTTACTGATTTTGCAAATCTATTATGGACCTTATTTACCCTAAATCTCCCTCCTCTTTTGGGAGATGTCTCCGCAAACAGGAACCCCCTATATGCCTAGGGCTGCGGAGAGGTGGATAAATTTGAAGAAGCGCAACGTGCAAAAACGTAAATATCACATCAACTTCAGCCTCTTTTTAGAAAAACTTTTTTCATTAAATTAAACTATTCCATCCTTCTCCTGAAATACTGGGCCTGATTCATTAAGGATCTTAACTTAAGAAACTTCTTATTTCAGTCTCCTGGACAAAACCATGTTACAATGCAAGGGGTGCAAAATAGTATTCTGTTTTGCACATAAGTTAAATACTGACTGTTTTTTCATGTAGCAGACAAATATAATAACTTCTTATAGTGTAACATGGTTTAGGACCCTGGTGTCCAACTTGGAGGCTCTCAGGCTGCTTGTAGCCAGCAATGGACATGAGCATGGCTTATGCATAAACTGTAAAAACTATATTTTCCCACCCTGTACACAGACCCCCTGATTACCAGGATGTGGGGAGAGCCTATAGTGTGCTGCCGAAGAAACAATAGTCTGGTATCACTTGGCGTAAGGTAGAACATGTCGCTCGTTTCTAATTGGCCGGTGGTGGTGAAGGGAGATAATAAGTCCCACTGGGGCCGCGCCTCCACCTGGAAGGACAACTGGCTGCGAGAAGGACGGCGGCAGAAGCGGTGATGTAAGTACTTACAGTAATACTGCTGACTTATTACTGCAAATCTTAGTCACTGTTAAACATATTACTGGCTACTACTACAGCTGACATATAATAAAGTGTCCAATGACAATAACTTATACCTACCAACTATTTACACCTCCCCTCTGGGACATCCCGGATGGGTGGGAGGTGAAGTGTGAGGATGGAAGGGGGTGGGGCGCGAAGAATTGCCTAATTTTGGCCCCGTCCCTGCAATGTAACGATGTGTGGGTGGGGCCAAAATGATGTCATTCACTGCTTAACGCGTCATTGAGGCACCAATCCTGCCCACTTCACTAGGAATGGACAGGATGCGGAAGAATGACCTATTCTCTCGGGAGTCTCAGGAGTCCGGGAGACTTAACCGCAATTTGGGAGTTTCACGGCCATTCTGGGAGAGTGGGCAAGTATGCCTATAACTATTACAATTACCACTATTTGTGGCGTATTACTGTTAGTGCTGGAATATTACTAGGCAAAAATACCACTAGAGGCATGATACTAGATGTTACTGTTATATTGCTGGCATATTAATGGGCGCTAATACTACTGGTGGCATATTGCTGTGCAGTATTTATATTACTTAGTACTTCTATTGCTGATATATTATTGGGCCTTACTAGTATTGAAGCTTATTACTGGTCATTATTCTTACTGAGATACTGAGCATTACTGGTACTGGCTATTGAGTACAACTAGAACTGGTGACCTATTACTTGGAATTAGTACAACTGGTGGCATTGTTTCCCATTACTTCTACTGGTATACATAACAAAAAGACAGTTGTTATCAGCGGTTATCCTTGACACTGTAAATCTGTGTGTATCTAGCAAAATGAAAACATGAGGTATTGGTTCATATTTTGATCAGAGCATTTAAGCCTGCATCCCAGCGTCAATGGTGCCTCATTAAGTGCAGGTCTTACACTGACCTACATGCTTTAAACACCATTAAAATGCAGTTAAAATCAGATGCACTCACCTCCCAGGTATAGGGGTTTATGTCTAGCAAGGACTGGCTTGTGGGCCACACCCATTAATTCTACTGGTTGCCTATATTTCGGTTACTGTGGGTATGTTATTAAGCAGTACTATTACAGCTTTACATACGAATGGGGACCCCTGCTACTGTTGGCATAATTGGCCCTGTTTATTCTCTCAATGGAGTCCAGGAGCCCCCACCACAACAAGCTGCACTGCTAAAAAACATATACACAGAAACGCACCACCCCCCAAAACACAGACACGCACACACTAAAACAGATCACAACAATGATTTATTCTTAATTTTACGTTCCCACTGCCCAACAAACAACAGGTACGCCACTTAATTAGTTAGCATCGTCATCATCATCAGTTATTTTATATAGCGCCACTAATTCCGTAGCGCTGTACAGAGTACTCATTCACATCAGACCCTGCCCTGTCTAAATTCCCTAAAATATATACACACACACAGACACACTCACACCCTTGTGGTGTGTCATTGTGACATCCAGGATGAGTGGAGCGCAGGTTTGAGAGTGGGAGAGGAATCTGAGGTTCCAAGAGAGAGCTGAGTGCAGGAGAGGAAGGAGAGAGGCTTCATGAGCTGCACAAGAGAGGTTCTAAATAAGTCCAGAAGAAAGTTGACTTATAAAAGAGCGTGTGGCAACATTGAGGAAGATCGAGCTTGAAGCTGAAACCTGTTCTACGTGAGAGTGGGATGCTGAGAGTGTGAGTGCAGAATATGAGAGACTAATGGACGATAGTATCCCAGGTCAATTGAGGGCCTTCGCCATATAGGGACTCAGAAGTACAAGAAGAGGAGCTTTAGGTATATTTGCTGGGGATTGCCACAGGCCCCATCCACCAACATGATATATTCCCCATCATTATACTATGGTTGGGACAAGACAGAAAATAATGCTGAATTTGGATGTTTTCCAATGATTTATGATTCTCTAAACCATCTTGCTGCAAATAAATGCATTATAATTTTTTTATCCCATAAGACGACCCGGGGGCCTTTATTTTCATCAATTGTAATGGGGCATCTTACCTGCCTCATCTATTCACACTTGTTTAATCTATGTGGCCAACCTAAGAACATCACCGATAGGTGCCTCTGCCACACTACCACGTGGGTTTCCTCCGGGTGCTCCGGTTTCCTCCCACACTCCAAAAAAAACCATACTGGTAGGTTAATTGGCTGCTATCAAAATTGATCTCTCTCTCTCTCTCTCTCTCTCTCTCTCTCTCTCTCTCTCTCTCTCGCTGCAGAATTAGTGGCGCTATATAAATTACTGACGATGATGATTATGATAGTACACACAATGCGTTGTGGAGTATGTTGTATCATCAGTAACCCAGATGCATAAGCCCATATTTTCCATGTATTAATGAATTTTACTGGAGTTGTGGCCCATTATTATCGTTATCATTATTAACATTATTAAGGATTATTTAGTACATGTGGCTTCTTACCAGTCCAGTTATCTGTTCTGAACTGGTATAAAAAATAGAACATTTAAGGTTTGGCTAAGTTTGGATTCCATTGGATTAGCCTGAGACAGATGATACTACTCTGTATTTACATCACCCGCACAGCCTTGTTTCAGCAGGAAGAAGCAGAGCAACACAAGGCCTTAATATTATGTCAGTTTGGCTATAGCTGCTCATAATAGATAATTTATTGCCCGCGGCCAGCATAGATCTGTCATCTGGAATCTCCTGTAGCAGCAGAGTGAAGAAAACAGAAGGATAAATGGGACATAATTCTCTTTTTCATGCAAGTTTTTACAGTGTTATACTGCCCCTTACTGGCTAAGGGGGGCTAAAAAGCAATAAATAAAAGAGAAAAATGAAGTTCTTGATTATTTTATTTGCAAGTAATATATCCCAACTTCTATCACTGCCTAACATGGGTTTAACTATATATTTTATATGCAAGTTAACCCCATAGATGCACTTGTACTTAAGTTATATCACCCCTAAATTTGACCTCTTTTTAACTGCTTGGGTTACAAATTACTTAAATGAAGGCCCCATGTGACCTTTTACCCATTCTAGTTACTATATACTAGAGGTTGTCTCTCCAGCTTTGGGGTTACATGTTCCAGCATGGTACTCATAGTCTAGCAATAGCATATATAAAGTAGAGATGCTCAGGCTCGGTTTTCGGAGCCCACCCGAACATGGCCAATCCGAATACCGAGCCGAGCCTGCTCGATACTTTCGCACCCCTTCAGAACTGAAAACGAGGCAAAACATCATTGTCTCATTGTCGGATCTCGCGAGTTTGGGATTCCATAAGTACCGCACTCAACGGAGATCCGGCTAAAACAGAAAAAGGAGGGGTGGCAGTGTTCTTCAAAGTCTCCAGTGATATTCTAAAGAGTTATAGCTCACCCAGAAACAGGAGAGGAGGCAGTGTTTAGTGCTGAAACAGAAAATTAAATAATAGGGCTGGCAGTGTTCTTAAAATTCTACAGTCACATTGTACTGTGCCATAGCTTATACAGGAACAGGAGGGGTGGCAGTGCTCTTGTCACTTTCCAGTCTCAGTGCAGTTGGTCACACAGAAACAGGGGTAGTAGTGTTCTTGTCACTCTCCAGTCTTCAGTCACATTATCATCACTGCTGCCATAACTCCACCTGATCCTATCAACATTCAAAGAATGGTGGAGGATTATTATTATTTTTTTTTAATGGCATAAAGACAACAGTTTTATTAACAAAGAACAATGTTGCTTGCAGAAGTAATGTAAAAATGGATGTCTAAATAGACGTGTATATGTATTTCTGAAACCCTCCACTTTGCTGTTGTTTCATCAGTATTGCATAAAGTGTTTGTCATCTGCACTTTACGTCAAAGGTACCTAACTATATTGTAATTTTTTTGGGATAGGGGCCGATTCGAAACTCAGTAATGACTTTGCTTTTTGCTTTGAATGTCAATGGCTTTTTTTAGTGCAAGATCCGATATGCTCATGTCAGAGTGATCACAGCCAATTTTTGGACACCTGGCGGATTTATTCTTCTGAAGTTTGTTTTCAATTATCGTTTCAATTGCTTCTCTCTCGTACGTGTGACCACATACTTGTTTATCACTGGGTTCACCATCTCCAACTGTGTTATAGGAGTGCTCTGGGTGACGGTAATCTCCTCGTCTTCATCTTCCAAAGTTTCGTCTGCAGGGGCCGGTGACACACCCCTTATTTCTCAGGTCTCTTAGCTGTACTTTAAACCGCTCTTAAATCCGGGATCTCATCCAGTGGGTCATGTTTTAACTTAAATACGGTCTCCTCAACTGCGTCTATATATTGGTTTAAATCTCTGTTCAATGCAGCGTATTCCAACATGACGGATTCCATGCTGCCCACACGTTCCATGTCAGTCTGTCTGAGTTATCACAGTCTGATGTAATGTTACTCCAGTTGTAATATCCATTCCTGTGTCTACATAAGTTTGGCAGTTATTCAGGGATGAGATGGAGGTATCCAGAGAGGAGAAGGAGATTAAAGATGCAGCTCGAGCTGACAGTTTAATAATGTAGAGCCTGATTCATTAAGGATCTTAACTTAAGAAACTTCTTATTTCAGTCTCCTGGAAAAAAACATGTTGCAATGCAAGGGGTGCAAATTAGTATTCTGTTTTGCACATAAGTTAAATACTGCATGTTTTTTCATGTAGCACACAAATATCAACTTTAAATTTCAGTGTACAAATAAGCTATCAAGTATTTGTGTGCTACATGAAAAAAACAGTCAGTATTTAACTTACAGTATGTGCAAAACAAAATACTAATTTGCACCCCTTGTGTTGTAACATGGTTTTGTCCAGGAGACTGAAATAAGAAGTTTCTTAAGTTAAGATCCTTAATGAATCAGGCCCGTAGAGTTCATTGACAGCACGGATGGGCTTCAGGCAGCTCAGCTATTGGTAGCTTGTTTTGTGGGGACCCAAACAAACTGAGCACTTCAGCCACAAAAGTGGCACTCCTTGTCGCTGGAGCTCTTGGTTTGTTAAACTGTATATGTTCTTTTCAATATCTTACATAAGTGTGTGTGGGCCCAAGAACAATTCCATCTTGCACCACTATTCTTTTTTTTTCTGCCACTGCTGTGTGGCAATGTTTCCTAGCTGTGCTATGAACTGCCGTGTGTTTGTGTCATTGCTCTGTCGCTTAGCATCCAGCCAGCTCACTGCAGTCTTTGTCCGAAAGTGGATGAAAATAATATTGTGACCTGTGAGGTGGTCAAAATTGACTGGAAATGACTGGAATTTAGTGTTGTTGAGGTTAATAATAATGTGGGAGCAAAAAGCTAAAACACGAACTTTGATCCAGATCCAAAGCAAATGCCAAAACACGGGGGTCAGTGAAGAACGCTAATCTAAAGTAGTATTCTAAATGCATTATTGTCCCGTGCCAGCAGGGGGAGCTCTTTGATCATACGTCTGTTTTTCATTCCATATGGGAGACCAATTTGATTTATGTATGATGTAAAAGTCAGTGTTTGACCTGACTTTCTAAAAGTTCCTTTTCCTGTTGTAACTTTTAAAAGGTTAATATGTTTAGAATGTGTTCATTTTTAGTGCTCACTGACATATGCAGCTTTGGTCCGGTGAGGCTGCAGTGTTAGTAGGGTGATTAGAAATGCAATCTGCTGACAGCCTACAGATGCCACTTAGCCCATCTCATTTGATGGGTAAGTGAGTGGACAGCTTTGCTGGTAAGGGGGACGTGTTTGCTTGTCTATGTTCTGCACACATACTTATGCAAATATCCTCCTTCTGATTTATAACTAGGTTAATTACATGTAAATGTAATGCATGAATATGTATGAAGCACAGACTAAAATTATTTCATTTTTTTTAGCCGTCAAGGCGCAATGATCCATATAAGTGAGGTTGTGTGCCAGGGATGATTTACTGAACAATTGAAACTTCATAAAATACTTTTTAAGTGTCTTTCTGAGTATAATTATCATCATCATCATCATTTATTTATTTATATAGCGCCAATAATTCCGCAGCGCTGTACAGAGAACTCACATCAGTCCCTGTCCCATAGGAGATTACAGTCTAAATTCCCTAACATACATACAGACAGACTAGGGTCAATTTGATAGCAGCCAATTAACCTACCAGTATGTTTTTGGAGTCTGGGAGGAAACCGGAGCACCCGGAGGAAACCCACGCAAACACGGGGAGAAACTCCTCACAGATAAGACCATGGTTTGGAATTGAACTCATGACCCCAGTGCTGTGAGGCAGAAGTGCTAACCACTGAGCCATCATAATAAAATGTAAATATCTATAGTATATTATAGGATTTTTGTGTGTATATTTTTAAGTTAAAATTAATACTATTAATATCAACAATGCTATACTGGATAAGGTAATCTTAAGTGTAGAAGATGTTTGATTTAAAAAAAAAAATCAATGCTTCTTAATTACTTTAATGCCAAAGATGGATACTACAACTTTCGTAATGATGCATCCAATGGGGAACATTGTTCCTAACTAAGATCTATGGTGGGCAATTCATTTTACGTTTGCAGAAGCAGTATGGCGGGACCCACTTAAATTGAAGATGCACATATTTGTTTTTGTTTTATGGACAGAAATGCCTATGTTCACGTGTTATGATGATCATGCATTTTAAAAATAAGAAAGATAGCCCAACTTATGATGGGTATATTTCATCCTTAGTATTCACCTATGTTGTGCAATAGCAGCATTAACTCTTGACCAACACGACTAATGTTTTTGCTGTGTTCACCACCACCAGCCACCCCCCCCCCGCGCAGTCACACACCCCGCAGCCATACCTCCCCGCAGCCATGCCTCCCTGCAGCCATATCTCCCACAGCCATACTCCCCGCAGCCATACCCCCCCTGCAGCCATACCTCCCTGCAGCCATACCTCCCTGCAGCCATGCCTCCCTGCAGCCATACCTTCCCACAGCCATACCCCCCCTGCAGCCATGCCTCCCTGCAGCCATACCCCCCCTGCAGCCATACCCCCCTGCAGCCATACCCCCCTGCAGCCATACTCCCCGCTGCCATACCTCCCCTGCAGCCATACCCCCCTGCAGCCATACCTCCCCACAGCCATACCCCCCTGCAGCCATACACCCCGCCGCCATACCTCCCCGCAGCCATACCTCCCTGCAGCCATACCTCCCTGCAGCCATACTCCCCTGCAGCCATACTCCCCATAGCCATACCCCCCTGCAGCCATACCTCCCTGCAGCCATACCCCACTGCCAGTGGCGGATCCAGGGGGGGACAATCGCCCCCCCTAGCAGACACTTGCTGCCGACGGCTGCACAGTATGTGCAGGTCCGTCCAGCCGTGACAGGCAGGGACAGTGTGCTGCCCGGCTGCTCTGACTGTGTTTAAAACACAATCAGAGCAGCCGGGCAGCACACTGTCCCTGCCTGTCACGGCTGGACGGTCCTGCACATAGTGTGCAGCCGTCGGCAGCCTAAGATGTTAGAAAGGGGCGGGGCCTAAATCGCCCCCCTAAATCGCCACGGGTACAGCATTTTTCTAGATCCGCCCCTGCCCCCCTGCAGCCATACCCCCCCTGTAGCCATACCCCCCCTGCAGCCATACCTCCCCTGCAGCCATACCCCCCTGCAGCCATACCCCCCTGCAGCCATACCCCCGTGCAGCCATACCTCCCTGCAGCCATACCCCTCTGCAGTAGCTCACTGCAGCCCTACCTACCTGCAGTCACCCTCTGCCCACAGCCATACCCCCCCTGCAGCCATACCTCCCTGCAGCCATGCCTGCCTGCAGCCATGCCTCCCTGCAGCCATACCTCCCCGCACCCATACCCCCCTGCAGCCATACTCCCCGCACCCATACCCCCCTGCAGCCATACTCCCCGCAGCCATACCCACCTGCAGCCATACCTTCCCGCAGCCATACCCCCCTGCAGCCATCCCCCCCCTGCAGCCATACCTCCCTGCAGCCATGCCTCCCTGCAGCCATACCTCCCTGCAGCCATACCCCCCTGCAGCGATACTCCCCACAGCCATACCCCCCCTGCAGCCATACCTCCCCGCAGCCATACCCCCCTGCAGCCAAACCCCCCTCAGCCATACCCCTCCCCTGCAGCCATACCCCCCCTGCAGCCATACCCCCCTGCAGCCATACCTCCCTGCAGCCATGCCTCCCTGCAGCCATACCTCCCCGCAGCCATACCCCCCTGCAGACATACTCCCCACAGCCATACCCCCCCTGCAGCCATACCTCCCCGCAGCCATACCCCCCTGCAGCCATAGCCCCCTGCAGCAATACCCCCCCTGAAGCCATACCTCCCGCAGCCATGCCTGCCTGCAGCCATGCCTCCCTGCAGCCATACCTCCCCGCACCCATACCCCCCTGCAGCCATACTCCCTGCACCCATACCCCCCTGCAGCCATACTCCCCGCAGCCATACCCACCTGCAGCCATGCCTCCCTGCAGCCATACCTTCCCGCAGCCATACCCCCCTGCAGCCATACCCCCCCTGCAGCCATACCTCCCTGCAGCCATGCCTCCCTGCAGCCATACCTCCCTGCAGCCATACCCCCCTGCAGCGATACTCCCCACAGCCATACCCCCCTGCAGCCATACCTCCCCGCAGCCATACCCCCCTGCAGCCATACTCCCCGCACCCATACCCCCCTGCAGCCATACTCCCCGCAGCCATACCCACCTGCAGCCATGCCTCCCTGCAGCCATACCTTCCCGCAGCCATACCCCCCTGCAGCCATAACCCCCCTGCAGCCATACATCCCTGCAGCCATGCCTCCCTGCAGCCATACCTCCCTGCAGCCTTACCCCCCTGCAGCGATACTCCTCACAGCCATACCCCCCTGCAGCCAAACCCCCCTGCAGCCATACCCCTCCCCTGCAGCCATACCCCCCCTGCAGCCATACCCCCCCTGCAGCCATACCCCCCCTGCAGCCATACCTCCCTGCAGCCATGCCTCCCTGCAGCCATACCTCCCCGCAGCCATACCCCCCTGCAGACATACTCCCCACAGCCATACCCCCCTGCAGCCATACCTCCCCGCAGCCATACCCCCCTGCAGCCATACCCCCCTGCAGCAATACCCCCCCCTGAAGCCATACCTCCCCGCAGCCATACCCCCCTGCAGCCGCACCTCCCTGCAGCCATACCCCACCCTGCAACCATACCCCCCTGCAGCCATACCTTCCCGCAACCATACCCCCCTGCAGCCATACCCCACCTGCAGCCATACCCCCCCCCCTGCAGCTATACCTCCCTGCAGCCATACCCCCTCTGCAGCCATACCCCCTCTGTAGCCATACCCCCCCTGCAGCCATACCTCCCTGCAGCCATACCTCCCTGCAGCCATACCTATCTACATTCATAGCTCACTGCCCCCGTCAGTAGTGTTCTCTCCCTCATCTCTTCCTCATTTCCTGCCTGCACCCATTCAATGCTTCACTCAGTCTAGTTCTCTCTTTCCCTTTCAGTTCTACCCCCCTCCCCAAAATCCCTCTCCCCCTGCAGTACTTAGTGGTTCCTCTACACTGACCCCAGTGTCTCCATCCCTGCAGGACATGATATTCTTTCTTCTTTCTTCTCCTCCCAGTTACCCTTAAACGTCATGGACATGACATAATGACGCCACAACTCTTAAGGGATCCGAGTAGAGGGGAAAAATAAATAAAAGCATCTTTGGAGTATGTCATGGCTGCGTGTGAATGGTGCCGTTATGTGTGGGGCCCCGCTGAAGTATGGGGTCCTATTGTGCCTCCTTCATATCTAAGGCAAATCTCCAAGCATACTGCTTTAGGCTGACAGACAGGGAACTGAGCTAATCAGAACAGGGGGCTGATCCCCACTTTAAACAAGAGTACATTTAATATGATGGCTGGGTTCTGGGTAGGGGCCAGCCACCAGGAAGAACTATAAAGGCAGCTTCCTCCAGCCCAGGCCCCTGGCCCTCCTCCTACCATGCCAGCACAACTGTTACTACAGGCTGGGCCTGAAAGTCAGTTGGCCAATGCAGGCTCCCCTGCCTTATTGGCCCATGTAGACCTTGCACCCAAGTGGGATGAGCCTGAGCAGTTGGGGGCTGGGAGGCCAGACAAGAACCTCATCTCTGCCACACCTAGAGTGGTGCCGCGTGAGACAAGATTGTCACCTTGTCACATAAAAGAATGGCCTTGTATGGTCATCTGTTTCCATGTTCTGTCTGACGAGATAGACACCATAGCACTATCAGGCCATGTAAACCTGCACCGTTACTGTAGTTAGAAACATCTGTTCCTCTATGGAACCTGCTATACTTGTCAGACTTGTGACAGTCAGAAAGAGACACAGCCTACGGCATCGCTCCCTTACCTTAGAAGAGAGTGAACTGTATAACTACTCCCTTCGGGTCTTAGAGGTTCTTGCAGTTATTTTGTGCCATCACATATGACCAATGGCACAGCTCTCAGCCTAGCTAGTCCTTTTGCAAACTGTACTTAAACATTTCAAAAGAGAAGGGCAATCGGCAATAACATTGCATCCAAACCATCCCCTCCATCCGTGTACTTGAACTGTGGGGCTCACTACCCAAAGACCATCTCTGTTTCCTCCTTCCAATTAGTGTGTTATCCGTGCATTGAGCAGGACTGACTTTTTGTGGGTGGTTCAATTGGCCGCAAGGTCCCGTTCAAATTTCTGCCGATTTTGAGCGCATTGTGCACAAAATCACATGCCCAAAACCGAGAGGTACGTCCATGAACGCAGCTCTGTCTGCTCTGTCTTTGAACGCAAAGGACATTTACTTCAGCCTACATTTTCATGGAGTGAATGGGGCGTGGAAGGGACATTTTGCCATAGTGAATGTACAGTAAGGGCGTGCCGTATCTCTTGCTCCAGCTACAGGACTAGTCTACGTCCTGATCACTAGTGATGACAGTATCGTATGAATGCTATAACATGTGCTTGGAACCAGTAGCAGCCATAAAAATGTATTTTATGTTCATTAGACTTTAAGAACATCCTAATAAATGTATTTCATGGGGTGGAAATTATCAAAAAAACACATTTTTTTTCTTTTACTGTTTCATCACTAATGTCTATATTATATGTGACATTCATTTCATTTTTATTTTTTCCCTGTGAGTTCTTTTGCAAATTTATAATCCACATAGGTAATGGACATATCCTGCAGCGCCTTTTGTAGTAAGGCACAGCAGACCTACACCCAAATTCATCAGCACATGTATTTTCACATCCGTTCCTTGTTGAATTCAGGAGTACGCAGAGGTAAAAAATTTTCTTTTGACCAAAAAATCTCGCTCTCAGAATGCGTGCGTGTCATTTTTGCTCACACCTCATGCTTGCAAAAATGAGCGATGATTACTGTACTGTAATTGCAGTATTGTTCAGCAGGAATACATCGCACAAGGATTCTACGAGTGGTGGCTAGTTGGAACTGTCCCTTTGTGTTGGATCTTAGCCAACTACGTCTTGTCCAATCAGCACAAACCTGGCAGTGTCAGTTTGTATCAAGCCACTGTCAGATGAGATCAATCACGCAGGTCTATCACTTTAAGCTTTTTTCAGGTTTGGTGGACCCCAGTCCCCAGGGCAGACCGACCAGAGAGGTCACAAACAAACTGCTGGTTTACTTGGACAGATTCTACGGTGAAATAAGTTGTGGGGAGGTTTGGATAAAACATTCTTACAGACTAGAACTCCATGAACATTGTTCAAATCTGAACCTGCTCCCTATACCTGTCATCAGAATGCCGACTTTCTACTGCTTAATATGCAAGTGTCCTTCCAAGTCACAGCTTTCAAAAATGCTAAATCAATAATCAATCAAAAAGGCGACACATCAGCAGAACGTTAGATCCCTTGGCAATGTTTTTAATGACCGTTGCTGTCTTTATTTTATTTTGTTCTAAATATATTCTAGATGAAATACTGTACCCCCTACTGTAGGCTACATGCCGGTTGCTTTTATACAGGTCTTAGAAATGTCTTTTATTTTATAGTTTTTTCCTTTCATTTTACAGTAAACAGGGTTACATTATCATAAGAAGTGATCTTTATATCCAGATGTCTTCTAGCTTCACTGACAGTTCTACATTCCATCACAGAACGCTTTCACAATGAGTCATATGACACATGGAACATCACTGCTCTAGAAATATAAGCGATTACATCATCACTCAGCAAATGCAAGGATATATTTTACAGCAAGGTTGTCCAACCTGCGGCCCGCACTTACCTTGCGGTCACGTCAGCTGGCGCTCCGGCTCCCTCCCTGGTCTCCTCCTCCGTGCGGTGCTCGCAGTGAATGTCGGGGGTAACGTCATCACACCCGACATCCATTGCATAGCGCAGCACAGAGGAGTCACCCACTGTTACCCTCATCGGAGGCTGCTCCATGAGCAATTTTTCCTGCCACCCTATCTTTAAATCTCTGTAAATTTCTATTAGTCCTCCTGATGCTACCTATATCGGTGACCATTTCAAACTGGTCTATGGCAGATGCAGGTAAGTTAAATTGCAGCTGGTAATGGGACTACTGCTTTAATCATGATTCTGCAACAGGTTTCCTAACTCTTACTAACTTCATTTCCAAGTAAGTTTAATATGTTAACTATGTTTTCTATGTTTTTTTGGATGATCAGCTATCGTTAGTGTATTTTATGTGCGGCCCAAACCAATTCGTCGTCTTCCAATGTGGCCCAGGGAAGCTAAAAGGTTGGACACCCCTGTTTTACAGTATATGTGACACATATATTCTTGTCACTTGTGTAGTATATATTTATAAGGTGGGTTTTTCTTTGCAATGGGTGCATTGCTAAAGGAAGAAAATAACTGATGCAATAGCCTTACATAACATGAGTAATGTGTTTGCTGTCATTGACTTGGCTGAACATCTGAGTGAAGTGTGAAATTGCTAATGATGGGTTAACAGCCTTGCACTGGAGGAAAGAGTCACACTTGTGATTGACTTTTCACTACAGGAGCTATACAGACAGCTTCATCTTATCTTACATTCCTCCTCCTCTGAGACCTGCTGCTGCTGTTATCGCTGATTTGATGAGCTCTGTTTGTACATGACTGAGACTTGCCCAGACCCTGCAGCCCTGAAATTCCTCCTGTTAAAAAACATCACTAATTTCCATGTAGCCACTGTGAACCGGGGGGGTCAGAGAGAAGACACAGCCATCCTTGTATCTCTGAGCAAACACTGAAAGCAGCAATACAAGGAGAAACTCCCAACTATTTAAATGCCCAAAAAGTGGCAAATGGTTTGGTATAAAATGCTGAATTTTATCAATGGTCACAAAAGTCACTTACACTCACCCTAGGAAGGTTCTGCATACAAGTTATCATAGCGCACAGCTGGCTATATCCAGGTATAAAAGTCACTAAAAGCCAAACGTGTCATTATTTACGGAGTGGACATGGATGCAGTTTTGATCCCGACAGTCATCATCATCATCATTTATTTATATAGCGCCAACATATTCCGTAGTGTTTTACAATCTGCTTATGTGAGATCAAGAGAAGTCTGGCCTATTGCATATTTATTATTTGGAAACCAGAACAAATTAGACAACATCCCTATTCTTCCAAAGACACACATTTTTTTGCAGGTTATATCCCCTTCTGGGGGTCTTTAGAAGTCAGGGCCATTGGAAGGTGTTTTATTGGAATGTAGGTATAGATGTAATGTGGTTTCAGCAGATCAGTGATAGAGCTAATTTTGTCCTTTATTTTGTTCAATTTGAATCATACTTGTCAACTCTCCCGAAATATCAAGGAGCTTCCCGAATTTTGGGTAGTAGTCTCACTGTCAAAGTCGAATAATTGGACGAAGTCGTTTTAAATTAATAAATATTGAATGTAATTGCTTTCCATGCGATTAGTACGCTACTTCATACCAGAGTTAATTATGCAATCGCACAGGTAAACAAATACCCTTACATTCACACCTCGATTTGTAAATAGTTCACTTTTAATAAAGTTCCAACTCACATTCTTTTATTATTAAGACTTAGAGATTATTTATACAAAGATAAATGTTACATTAAAGATATTTATGGTTCAGATCCTAAGAAATATATGGTGTTTGGTCTCATATTAATCCACATTTCACCAGCAAGAATACGGTATCATCAAAGAAGCGATCGCACATAGTGGTCGCTAGTTATGATTAGTATAAGATTAATTATCATTAATTATCATAGATACTCTGTTAATGGGTTAGTTTACACCAGATTTCCAGTGGTTCGCTGAGGCAAGACCGCTGTTGGAGTGAGTTGCCCCCACCTTTGAAGAGGCATCATTTGAACTGACCTATGTCCTGCATTCTACTGGACCATCATAAAACCTAAACCAATGCAGAACTATCTTAGTGTTATCTTTGTGTACATTAACAACTTAAACTGCATAAAAAGCCAATGGAAAGTATCACTCACTCTCTTTTTGACCATAGACTTCAGGATTGAATGACTGTTACTGAATCCAGTGTGCAAGTGTAAAGTATCTGTTATACTATCTTGGTGTTTGTTATACTTTGATATATTTCGCTATTAAGTGTCTTTGTGTGTTGGAACCACATTAATCGCATTGGACAATCTTTATTGGTGACGATAGAAATGGACATTACATCACGGTCTCTCAGGAAGGCTGGCCTTTCTCATGGATATGACACACTTCCTACTGAAGTGAGCAGGATGTTTCATTTTGGCCCTGCAGCACAATGAAAAGGATACAATCTGCTGAGGGGAAACTTTTAAAGTTGGGGATAGAAGAGTGACTTGATGTATGGCCAGTACTATTCAGGAGTTGGCAATGAGTCACAGTATTTCTATACAGCTGTACAAAAGCAGGCTCATACTTGTATGAAAAGACATACTGCAGCAACTGGGGACATTATGGTGCACAGGTAACTGTATAAAAGGCTTTTTCTAAACCATAGCCATTCATATTATATTGTTCTATTACAGTTTGGAGAGCAAACCTCTGATTGGTTGCATGGTTTATAGCGCCTATTTTGCACATTTGTGTGGACTGGATTATTATATATAATTCCATTTTTTAGTCTTAAAATACTTTTTGTATAATATGCACAGTAGTAAATCATTAGGATTTTAATTTTTAGATGTAATTAGAAAATAAATCTACTTTCATTGTTGGTTCCCTAGAGAACTGATCCTGACTAAGATAGGAACTGAGCAGACTGCCCTCAACGGGTCTTAGAACTCCTATCAGTCTGCTCAGTAAGCTAATAGTAGAAGACTTCAGTGTGGGACAGTAAACTGATCACTATCAGCCCATTCCATTATTGGCTGATGTCAAGGACGTAACAATAGCCATAGCAGCCCATGCAACTGCACAAGGTCCGTGTCCTAAAATAAAAATGTGCCTTAAAGAACAAAGTCAATATGGCTTCATTTACATGTGTCCAGGCAGTTATATGATTTGAAAAATAATGAGGATTATATGACTGTATATAACATTCCGACTACCAGTTTGCAATTAGTAGTCTGTCTTGTTATATAGTTGCATGGAACATACGTTGTATTATACAGAGTTTCCGCTGCACAGCAATATGAATGCCCTACATGTATGCAAAACAAAAAGACAGCTGTTATCAGTACTTGTCTTTATCGCTAGATTTCTGTGTATCTAGCAAAGTAAAAACATGAGGTATTGGTTCATAGTTTGATCAAAACATGTAAGCCTGCACCCCATCAATGGTACCTCATTGTATGCAGGTCCTACAATGACCTATATGCTTCAAACACCTTTACAATGCAGTTAAAATCAAATGCACTGACCTCCCAGGTATAGAGGCTTACATCTAACAATCACTGGCTTGTAAGCCACACCGAGTAAGTCTGTGATAGGCTGGGCGCATGGCGCTGCTCAGTGACCTCACACTCCCAACCTGACAGAGAGGAGCAGAAGCCGCTGCATCAAAAGCAGCCCTGACATCACCCTCCTCTACCTGCTATCTCACCCCCCCTAAAGGGCAAAATGACCTAGGGTGCCTAGTACCATTCCACCAGCCCTGGAAGTACCACTGTGTATATCATGTTAATGGTAATACTGGGCTATGGTAAATTTTGCTTGCAGGCTTGGGAAGGGGCACATTTTGCTAATTTCACCTCAGGTGCAACAACAACTTGGGCATCATGGTAATTTTATTCATGCCTGCTTTTAAGAAACCTTAGTAGTTATAACTGAAAATTTGCAGTCTGTAACACACAAAGTCTTCATGAATGTAAATTATGGTGCACATATTGCTGGCCAGTAGAACAGTAAAATGATAAAGATAGATGCCGTCCCACTAAGCGCCCCTAAGTTTGTGGTCCAACTGAAGTCTTTTTGTTATAGGTATTATTTTCAAATGGATAATTTATTTTAAACACTTTCCTCCAAGGTCAGGTAACAAGTAAATGTTCCATATAGCCCTTTTGAAGAAGTAACCCGCGTTCATGAACACTTTCTCTGCTCCAGTGCTAGTTATCCAACAAATTTGAAGTATATAGAATATAAAGTATGATATTATTATTATTATTTTATTGTTCATTTTTATTTATAGGGCGCCAATAGGTGTCTGTAGCGCCGTACAGGGACAAACGAAATTACAATACGAGGTGAGACAGCACAGTACAGTAAACAATAAGCACAGTAACTCAGTGAGCTCAAAGCACAACTAGAGAGGGCGGGGAGGGGAAGGTCCGCCAAAGACGGAGTGCAAGAGGGAAGGCACAGATGACAGGGAGACCCCCAAGGGGAGAGGAGGGACGGGGGGAAGAGGGTACTCAAGGAGGAGGGCTAAGTAGCTGGAGAGCAGAGTTAACAGTGGTGAAGACAGGAGGAGAGAATACCCTGCTCAAAGGAGCGTACAATCTAAGGAGATATGAAAAGCTGCTGCAGATATTCTTCTATGCGATCACTTGCACAAACTGGAACGGAAATGGGTTTCCTACCTATGGAGGCAAATGTCTGTAGAACCCAACGCGTTTCGTCCATCGATGCGCACTTTAAGGGAAATGTGATGCCGGTTGGGGACATGCACTCATTATTATGGTGTAAATAGGTGAAATATAGTATAATACTATATATAGTGTATATACTTTAGAAAAAATATTAAAGAATCACTGGCATATTTTTTGCTAAAGGATGAGACCCTTAAACGCGTACTTCCTCCTAAACCTAAGACTATTTATAAGGAAGCATAAAACCTTCACAATAGACTCTCAAAAAAGCTACATACCATGCAGGAAAACACATGGTTAAGACAAAGCTCCTGGATTACATTACTGTATGAATTGCATGGGCGGCAACTTAAAGAAATATTCAAATACTTTTAAATCAGTCAAGGACATTAATTCTCATGAAAATAAGAAAACTTATTTTTTTCTATGAATACCTAATATTTAACTTTAAAGTTACGTTTAAGATTATTTTAAGGTATTTTAAACTGATTAATTTTGGTTCAATTCTAAAGTTTTTTCTTCTTGAATTAGGTGTGTATACAGTTTATTTATCTTAACTTAGTATATAATCTGATTTTTGTCTAGAATAAGCTTTGGTATGTATGGTGTATTAATTATCCCTTTTTATCCCCTGTTTTTTTTATCATATTCTTTTTATCATGAATAAGTATTGCACTTTCACAAAAATACCCGTGGAGAACTCCAATCTACCTACAAAAAGCAACAAAATCACGCAAATGTCCCGTTTATTTTTCAACACAAAGTGACACGTCATTGAGACAGAAGAAAATATCTACAGCGTGAACAGCTACAGCTCTAGTATATATGTATATAAGTATTTGTATCACTAAATTTTTATAGCGTCTCAAAGCAAGGTGGTTTGTCTCTTGTTCTACCCATTAAACTGGTCACCTCAACTTGGATACCACACATTCAACCTGTTGAGGGATGAGGATCCATAGCCGAGGAACAAATGGGGATTCTGCAGCTTGACTCATGCTTACAGAAGATGAGAAAACTTTTGATGAGTAGACAGTGATTTTGTTGATAAGTTGCATTGTCATGAATATTGGTTCAGGATCAGCCCCAAAAAATATTGAGTTTTAGGTGGTGGCATATGGTGAGAATAGGTGTGAATGATTGATTAGTTTAATTTAGGCTATTAACATGTACAGTGACCAGGATCTTCTCTGTGCAAAAAGTTGAAGAACATTGTCTATAACTTTATCAAAATCTGGCTTCTATTAATAACACCGAGGAGAACATTGACGGAGATCACTAAGGCACTACAAGACGTGCAGGTCCTATATCCCTGGGGATTTTCTTATGTTTAATACAGCTTTACGACAGTGAAACACCATATCTCGACCAGCAGGAGGTTGGGTCTACTCCACGTGCTAGGGTTCCTAGATGGTGGAATCTGCAATTCCAGAACGCAGCTACATCCCAACTTCTGTGATAACGGTGGGGTGGCCTGCCCTCCCTCCTAAATTCTGTGACAATAAGATCAGAGACCACGCAGCTCCGCTGTGTGACAACAACTCAAAATATCAATAGCTTAGAAAGTTGTATTAAATACATCCTCTTCATTCTATGGTTATCAAACATGGCCGGTGAGATTTCTTATTACCGAATCACACTGGGAGTCACGGCCTGTTGGTTCTGGGCGTGGAGTCCGCATATCTGCCGCCCTTTCTACTGTTAAGCACCTACCTTATATATGGATACATTTCTATGTTACTCAACCAGATTAGAGCAATGGCTCCAGTCGGAGATTCATACTGGTCTTGACCTCTGCCACTCTCTTGGTCAGTCTCTGGTCTGACCATTCCAGCTCCCCCACCTCCCCCCACATACACACTTCTTCTGATCTCTCCTAGGCTCCCCATCCCACTGCCATACCAGAATATGGTATTTGTATGGTAATTTAATACTGAAACTAATTTCCTATTATACAGGGCTGCTTATTGCTATTAACCTGTAGGTTGATCGCCAAACCCTCCTTCAGTTGACACTCCTTGAGAACTTTTTTAAGCCTCACAATTCCTTTCATTTTTGTAATTGCTCTTAAATTAATTTCATATAGGGCTTGATTCAATAAGGAAGTGCATGTAATTCATCTTTGAACGCGAAGGACACTTCTGACAGCCTATGATTCAAGGGCAGATGGGGAATGGAAGGGGCGTATGCATGTAATCAGTAAGAGCGTGCCAAGGGTGAGCGCACGCATAGCCATCTGATTCAAGCTATTGGCATCTCTAAGGTACGTGATTTTTAATTGTTTAACTCGCACCAGCTACAGGGCCGGATATAAGTGGCGATTGATGTGTTGCTGGTCACATATGCTGCTGGGACATTCTTTTGCAATTAAGAGCAACTGTAAAAATGCATTTTATATACAGTAGGCATTAATAGCATCCTGATATATGTATTTCATGTTTAAATAAAATAAATTATTTTTCAATGTATTTTTCTGAATGATTATATTATTAACAGGTGTTAATGTAATTAATATATATATTTTTTTTAATCTGTGAATTCTGACAGGACTTTTTATTGCATGTGTGTTGTGTGTGCCTGCATAGGGCAAGTGCCGTATTGGCAGAGTGTACTTATACCCGTGTTCAACTAGAAACATTTATTGAGATCCGCTTGAATACAGGCGTACTTGTGCGCAATTTCTGTCCACTTTAAAAAGACAGAACGCAAATTGTGTTCACTCTGCGTTCCTTAATGGATCAGTCCTATAATGTTTAGGGGCTCATTTCTCCTACTGAGAGTTATTGGATTTACTGCAGACTTTATAGCACATCACTGCCTCCCTAGGGACTAGATGGAGATTCCTTAATCTGCTAAAACGAGGCTATACCTATTATTCCTCTGTTCATACACCGATCAGCCACAATATTAAATGCAAGTGAATAACATTATCTTGTTATAATGGTACCTGTCAAGGGGGGGGGGATATATTAAACAACAAGTGAAAACAACAAGTGAACAGTCAGTTCTTGACATTTGAAGTGAGAGCCCTTAGTTTATTCTGGAAACAAATGTGTACAACATATCTGGCCTGATTCATTAAGGAAAGTAAAGCAAAAAAAAAAAAAAGTGTAACTTTGCACCTAGGCAAAACCATGTTGCATAGGAGGGGCAGGTAAATTTAAAATGTGGGGACAGATTTATAGCTGGGAAAGACCATGTACTAGATCAACTTTAAATTTCAGTGTAAAAATAAAGCTATCAAGCATTTGTGTGCTAGATGAAAAAAACAGCCATTATTTAACTTGTGTGCAAAATAATAAATTAATTTGCACCCCTTGCATTGTAGCATGGTTTTGTCCAGGAGAAAACTGAGATCACTTTTTTGCCTGACTCTCCTTAATGAATCAGACCCATCATTTTTAGTAATTAAAGTAACAATATAGGGCCTGATTCATTGAGGAAAGTAAAGCAAAAAAAAAAATAGTAAATTTGCTCCTTGGCAAAACCATGTTTCATTGGAAGGGGAGCTTAATTATAATATGGGGACAGATTTATAGTTGGGGTAGGGCATGTCCTAGATCAACTTTAAATTGCAGTGTAAAAAATAAAGCTATCAAGTATTTGTGTGCTACATGAATAAACAGGGAGAATTTATCTTATGTGCAAAATAATAAACTAATTTGCACCCCTTGTATTGTAACATGTTTTTTTCCAGGAAACTTTTTTGCGTTACTTTACTTAATGAATCAGGCCAATAATGTTTATTTATAGTGACAGAAGCCTGGTCCACATAAGAAAGTAATACACTGGTGATATTTAAAACTCTTTCTTTCAATCTGAACTAAAATTTCTCCGGAGGAAACAAAAGAATTTCTGCAAGCAGCTAAATATAGCAATATTTTATAAGCTGCCAATGCTAACATCTTTAGCTTCAAAGGCACCTGCTTTTATGTGGAAGCAGAAATCTCATTCAATTGAAAAATGTATTTTAATTATATATTGCTGCTCATCAGAGCAGTGAGGCCAGTTAAGGAATAGAACAAGTCTGCATGATTATGATTGTTCACCATATTCCTGTTTGATTCTAAAATATAACAGTAGCACAAACTATTGTCTACTCTTCTGCTAGTTGCAGCCGATATGCAAATCTTTATATCTGTAAAAGAATTGGGCCCTATTCAAAAACACGGATAGGTTGAAATGCTGAATAATAACCTGCACTGACTATTTTGGATGATACTTCTTATATTAACAGTGGTATTAGCGGTTGTCAGGTGTGTGCACCTGTTCCTTTATGGCAATGCCATTAGCTGCCTAGTGCAAGCTTGGTCAGGTGTTGTGAAACTACAAGTCCCAGCATGCCCTGCCAACTATCGACTGGCAAAGCGTGCTGGGGCTTGTAGTTTCACCACACCGGGAGAGCCACGTTGGGCAGACCTGACCTAGAGAGCATGGCTTACTAAATGTGACTAATGGTTCTGCTGGTAAGAACAACATATACTTAGATGAGACCAGATATACATTACAGCCCAGTGGTGGAAGTGGGGCTGTATACGGTGGTATGCCATACCACCACTTCTACTACTGCCATACTTGGCTACTTTTAGGCACTGAAGTCCATGAGATCCCGGGCAGGGGGCATGACTAGAGGGCGGGAGGGGCGGGGCATTATCAATTTCATCATGTTGCCCCCCCCCAGCGTCGGTAATGATGTTTTGATGCGGGGGCGGGGCCAAAATGACACAACCGTGAAGCGTATTATTTTGGGCAGGTATTTGCCAGATGCAGGAGACTTGCCTGCTCTCCCGGGAGTCTGGGAGACCACGTCGGATTTCAGGAGTCTCCCGGCAAGTATCACTACTGCTATGATTGTAAAACTATCAAATTCCATTCACTTATATTTCCCATACCGCCACTGTACAGTTACAGCCTATAGACGCATATTATTCAGGCCCTCAGCCCCTCCCCATCCACACCTTTTTTTTTACGCATAAGAACATGTGGCTTCACTAATCCTCTCACAGGAGACTTTAGTGGAACCACTTTGTACAAATCATCCCAACCTCAATGAACTCGTTTTCCTAGTTGAATGTTTAACAAGCCCAGTTATACCCACGTCCGATTCACATTCACTCAGTTAATCTTTTTTTTCTTCCATCAGCACAAATGATTACATGCATTGTACAGGGAAAGAGACGCTATTTAGTATGTCTTGTCCTTAGGTACAGGCTAACTATGAGCGCTATTTTTGAAAATTAAGCTTTAGAAATCACTTTATTCTTTAATGGAACATTTTAATACAACATTTTCACTAGTGTTTACTGAGGTGCAGGGGCGCAAGCAGGGGGGGTTTCTGATTCTCCAGAAACCCCTCCTCTCCGCGAAGAACGGGGGCTAAACAGTGCCCCTACATAGCGGCACTTTACTGTACAGCAGCCGCGGCGCTGTCAAAGAAGCGTCTGCTGCGGTGCTGTATTGTACAATACAGCACAGCCGCGAACGCTCTATATTTTTTTTCGCGCGCCCCTGAGGTGGGTGTCATGCTGCCCCCACCATGTTCATGAATTGCCTGCTGTCTCAGTCCCTAATTCAGGAGACGGCCAGACGTTTGTATGTAACTATGTTAGCAGGTAGCTTAAGAGCTGAGTTTCTGTTACATGAGCACTGATGAGGTTTGTAATAGAGTTTGCAGACTATTTATAGTTGAGTCCCCTAGGCTGCCATCAGTCTAAGGATTTAACAAAGGAAAAGTGGAGGTGTTGCCCATAGCAACAAATCAGATTCTAGCTATCATTTCGCTAGTACATTCTAGAAAATAACTAGAATCTGATTGTTTGCTATGGGGAAAATCTCCAATTTCCCTCTTAGAGGTTTTAGTATATCTACCCCTTTGTGCATGCATGGTAGACAGAGAAAGGTCGAAAATAGTGTTTAACAATTACCTATATAAAGACAATATTTTCTAAAGTATTGTACAATATGGAAACACACCAAACATACACTGATAATAATTAAGGATTATACATAGAGACACAAGGTGATAGCTAGATCTTACAATCTAAAAATAAAGGTGACAGCCTTGGACATGAATTTGTAATATAGATCCAGGAGTCCTTTTGAAAGTCTTGGGAGTATATTTACTAAACTGTGGGTTTGAAAAAGTCCAGATGTTGCCTATAGCAACCAATCAGATTCTAGCTGTCGTTTTGTAGAATGTGCTAAATAAATGATAACTAGAATCTGATTGGTTGCTATAGGCAACAACTCCACTTTTTCAAACCTGCAGTTTAGTAAATATACCCCTTGGACTACGTTGTTGTTGGCCTTTGTTCTCTATAGCGAGACAGAACTACAGGCGTCACTGGCAGAGAACATATAATATCATCTAATAGTTCATCTACTCTTCTCACTAGCAGTAATACAGGTGTAGGCAGATGAAATGGCCTCATTCTGCTTTACAGAACCATTCATGAGCTTTTCCCTATCAGGGACCATCAAAATGGAATGATTTAGTGCTAACTAGACAAACATAAAGACAAATATATCCAAATACAAATGAGGGCTTTTCAGCCTTTCATCCTTCACTTGCTATCAGTACATGCGTCACGCCATGTGTTGGCGGTGCCAGTCTTGGGCAATGTCACAGCTGTTCAGTTTCTGCACAGACCACATACTCACAATGTTGCTCAGTTATTCTCCCTGAGCTCCTTTGGGTTTAGAGGCTTGTGCTGGCACTATTGTACATGGGTACATGTTATCGGGCACAAGCTTCGTGGATAGATCCTATAGTGGCAGAATTGTAGAGGTGGCAGAGTGCCCCTTGTTTATATTACCATCTTTATTTATTACATCTGCCTGAACATTTGTAAGTGCCGGGACTGCTCATAAGGGTAATTTTACATGACATTTCTCCCAGACGGGACCTGGTGAAGGATCGGTCATGGGGATCTGAGGCAGTGGGTGGGTAGAATAACATAGTCTGTGAGTGGGGTAAGAAAAATGAAAACCTGGTCTCCAGGCTGATTGCTATATATACATCCATATGTTTCTGCAGCATGTTGGATTCATGACATATGTTTACTTTCTACATACAGTATGTTTATTTATAATGAGATATGTTAGTTGTCATGCCATATGGGAACCATATGGGATATGAATCTATTATCTGCGTGTGAGTATCTGTATATATTTGGGATAATACAATCCCAATAGTGTTGCTTTACCGCAAAGCTGCCGACTAATAAAAGATCTGAATCTGTCTGTGGGAAACCCCTATGTGCACCTAAACACACAGCACTAGCCAAACGGCTGCCATCTTGTCTGGTTCCCTGAGTTCCCCAGTCAATATAAATATAAGCATATATATATCTCTGTGTGTGTGTATATATATTGCCTTGTAAAGGCAAGTTTACAAGGCACCGCCGCTTTAAATTTTAGCTGTCATCTCGTCGAACTCCCTCGAGTTGAAGAAACCGGAGTATGATACATTTACCCCCAGGACTTCTAATTTCCCACCTCGACCACTGATACAGGATGGATTGTAAGTACAGCACTCATCCTGATTTATGTATTTACTGTAAAAAAATAAATACATTCTTTTAAAAAATATTTTTTTTTACAAATATTCTCATTAATGATATATTAAGAGTTGTTCATTCATTTATAAAATGTTTTTTGCACACGTTCTGATATCTCTTTATAGTGCACATATCATGTGTGTATCCTGCACTCTGTTCTGTCTGTCTGCGTATAAGTAAGGTTTAGCCGGAATGTAGTTACACCCAGATTCAAATGGAAATGTATCTTGAGATCCACTTGTATTTCAATATGGTCGGAAATACACTCAAGTTCCGTGCAGGTTAAATTCGAAGATGAATCAGGCCCTATAACATACTTGCCAACTTGCAAGTAGGCCTCCGGGAGATCCGGGGGGAGGTGGGCATGTGGGGAGCAGGGCTTGGTAAATTGCATCATTTGGCCGCACCCCATAAACTGTCATCACAATTTCTAGCCTAATACAGAAGGAGGTGGGACCACAATGACGCGTGAATCGCCTCCTAAGACCTTCCCCCACAACTTAACTAATGAAGTGGCCAGGAAGCGGGAGGTTGCTCCACTCTCCCAGGAGTCTCCCAGACATTCTGGTAGAGTAGGAACCTATGCCCTATATCTACATTGAACCTTCTACTTCTGATCTAGTGTATGGTAGCTCTTATCCTTATTTTGTATGCTGGATGTAATTCTCAGCACCTGTTCTTACTAACTTCAAGTGGTGTATTTAATTTACCGTAACATTGTGTTTTGATCTTGTCTCGTTCTTCTTGCAATTGCAAGAATCCCACCACTTGATTTACAATAAGTGGAGGTGTAATTGCCTTTCATGCATGTGGAAATAGTTATAGTTTACACATTTTCCATCCCTCCATGCCCCCTAACCCCATCTACAACATGCTGCACTGAATTAGTTATAGCAAGTAAATCCACTGCTTGAAATTAGTATATAGCAAAGGTTGTATGTTACTTACTTAGCTGAATTATATACATGAAATAAGTGAAAATGTCAGGCATGCTCTCCAGTAGCTTCTGTACAGCTGTTTGCCATGTCAGAAAGGTAATGCTTTTTTTTTCCCACTTAGCCATGGAGAGTTTGTGTGACAGTTTATAAATCTTCATTTGCAAAAATCCATAGCATGTGTTGGTTGATTCATACACAGGGGCAAGGATCGTGATATCACAGTAACTGAATTACTTGCAGGGTTTTTTGATCCCATCAGGGCATTGTCCTAAAGAGTATAATGTCCTTTTCTATCGTCATCAATAAAGATTGTCAGATGCAATTTAATGTGGTTCCAAAGCACAAGAGATTTAATAGCAAAATATAGCAAGATTACAAAATACAATACAGTATAAGAAAGTATAACCGATACATTACGTTTGCGACACTGAATTCAGTAACAGCCATTCAATCTTGAAGTCTGTGATCAAAGAGACTGTGGCTGCTTCAGTGTGTCACGAGCCGCGGCGGTACTCACAGCCGCCGCGGCTCGCTTCTCATGCGCCCCAGCGTCCCGGCCGTCACCTTGACGACCGGGACGTCATTTCCTCTTCCTGTCCGGCCGTTACCAGGGCAACGGCCAGACGCTAGTACACTAGCGCCGCGTCCCGGCGGTGCTGGTAGCCGGGCGCATGCGCATAGCAGGCAGCCTGTGGGCTGATTAGGCTTATTAACAGGCATTAGCCTGCAACTGTGTAGGTCAGGGGCAAGCCCTGATTGGCCCTGCTGGATACTAGTAAATTAGCCTGCAGGAGTGTGTTCAACTGCTGATTGGTCTGTGTCTGTACTTAAGGCAATGAGGTCTGCTGCCTCATTGCCGGTTATAGCTTCTGTGCTCCAGTCTGCTGACCTGCTTGTTCCAGTCCCTGTATCCTGTATCTACGTTTGACTTCCCGTGTATGACCCTTGGCTTCGTATTGGACTTCGCTTGTGTTTCCTGTGACCCTGATCCTTGGCTTGTTTACCCGTTCTGCTACTTTGCCTGTGACCTCTGACCTCAGCTTGTTCATCATTACTGTTACCTGCTGCCGGCCTTTGACCTCTGCGTGGACCTGACTCTTCTTGCCTGGGTTCTCCCCAGCCGGTACACACTTCACGACCCTCTGTCAGTCTGCGGCCCAGTCTGTCCCCACCATCAGGGGCTCCAGTGAACACCTGACTGGCAGAGTAGACTCCGGGTTGTGTTGTGCCGGCTGGAGGGGTTCCTAACATTATAACCGGCCCACTCACGGAGACAAGATTAGGATGGATGCAAGTGGATCCACACCGTCTCCGGCACAAACCCTAGCAGGCCATGTTAAGTCTTTGTATCAGATGATGCAGGGATTGGCTGAGCGTATGTCTGTTCAAGAAGAAGCCACAAAAGCTTCACAATCTCCTCCAGTTCCCATCTGTGAGCCCAAAATGAATTTACCGGATCGGTTCTCCGGAAATAGAACCTTGTTTCGGAACTTCAGGGAGAGCTGCAAGCTCTATTTTCGGATGAGACCCCGCTCCTCCGGTTCAGAGCAGCAACGAGTTGGGATTATTATTTCCCTTCTACAGGGTGACCCCCAGTCCTGGGCGTTTTCTTTGCCACAGACCAGTCCGGCCATGCAGTCCGTAGACTCCTTCTTTGAGGCATTGGGTTTACTGTATGATGACCCGGATCGAGTGGCCTCCGCGGAAGCTCACCTACGGTCCTTGAAACAAGGCAGACGGTCGGCAGAAGAATACTGCGCGGAATTCCGTAGATGGTCACCTGACAGTGGATGGAACGACCCTGCCTTACGTAGTCAGTTCCGTGTCGGCCTATCTGAACAGATTAAAGATTCGCTGGTGCAATACCCGTCTCCTAGCTCTCTGGAGGATCTGATGCACCTCTCCATTAAAATTGACAGGAGATATAAAGAGCGGAAAACTGAAAAGGAAACGTCATCACCTCCATCCGCCTTCGTTCCTATCTCCCAGGATGGTGAGGAACCAATGCAATTGGGAGCATACCGTCTTTCCTCTGAGGAGAGAGACAGGAGACGGTCACAAGGCTTATGTTTATATTGTGGCGCAAGAGGCCACTTCTCCCGTTCTTGCCCAAACAAGTCGGGAAACGAGCATGCCTAAGGAACGAGGGGAGAGTTCACTTAGGTCTACAAATTGTCTCCCAGAAAAATGCACTATTGGTCCCTGCACAGCTCACGTTCAGTGCTCGTTCTACGAAACTATCAGCCTTCATTGACAGTGGGGCTGCTGGCAACTTCCTTGACATCGAGTTTGCCCGCTCTGCTGGTATTCCGCGGATTAAACTCCAATCTGCCATTACGGTATGTGGCTTAGATGGTAGTCCGTTGCCAGGCGGCAAGATTACTTGGGAGACCCCACCATTACAGTTGAACATTGGCGCTCTCCATTCGGAATCCATAGTCTTACGTCTTATCGAATGTCCTTCGGTTCCTTTAATTCTGGGCCACCCTTGGCTATTCTGCCATAACCCCGTCATGGATTGGGCAAAAGGAGAAATTGTCCAGTGGAGCCCCCATTGTACACAGTCTTGCTTGACACTACCTCTACGTATTATTCAGTCTATTCCGGAGCAGCTCCCTTCTCAGTATCATGACTATTGGGATGTTTTCTCCAAAAAGGCTGCTGACACACTACCACCGCACCGCAATTTCGACTGTGCCATTGAGCTCATTCCGGGCTCTAAATTACCCAAGGGACGCTTGTATCCTCTCTCTGGTCCAGAGACCAAATCCATGCAGGAGTATATTGACGAAAACTTGGAGAAGGGCTTCATCAGGCCATCCAAGTCCCCAGTAGGAGCGGGGTGTTTCTTTGTACCCAAGAAGGACGGTGGACTCAGACCCTGTATCGATTATCGAGGGCTGAACCTTATTACGGTTAAGAACACCTACCCCCTTCCCCTCATCTCCGTTCTTTTTGATCAATTAAGAGGAGCCACTATCTTCACAAAAATTGATCTTCGTGGGGCCTATAATCTCATACGTATTAGAGCAGGTGATGAGTGGAAGACGGCTTTCAACACGCTCTCGGGCCATTACGAATACCTGGTCATGCCGTTTGGCCTTAGTAATGCTCCTGCCGTATTTCAGGACTTGATTAATGAGGTGTTACGTGAGTTCCTGGGACACTTTGTTGTTGTTTACTTAGATGACATCCTCATATATTCAAAATCGTTGTCTGTGCACCAGGGTCATGTCAGACAAATCCTACAGAAATTACGGGAACATCACCTCTACGCTAAACTCGAGAAATGCGAGTTTGAGGTCCAGAAGGTATCCTTCCTCGGTTATCTAATCTCCTCAGAAGGTTTCTCCATGGACCCAACCAAGGTCCAAGCAATTCTGGATTGGATACAACCGAATAACCTCAAGGCGGTCCAGAGATTCCTGGGATTCGCCAATTACTACAGGAGGTTTATTGGCGGCTTTGCTGATATCGTGGCTCCTATCGTCACCTTGACCTGCAAAGGAGGTGATCCAACTGTTTGGTCACAACAGGCAATAAATGCATTCAAAACCCTGAAGAAAGCTTTTGTGTCTGCTCAGGTTCTCAGACATCCGGATCCTAGGGTACCGTTTGTTCTTGAGGTAGATGCGTCTGACGTCGGTGCTGGGGCCGTCTTGTCACAAAAAGACCCCCAGACCCACCGCTTACATCCATGTGCCTTTTTTTCCCGTCAGTTCTCATCAGCGGAAACCAACTATGACGTGGGAAACCGAGAATTGCTGGCAATTAAATGGGCCTTTGAGGAATGGCGGCACTGGTTGGAAGGCGCTGCACACCAGATCTCCGTTATAACGGATCATAAAAACTTACAGTATATACAGTCAGCCAAACGTCTGAACCCCCGACAGGCTCTGTGGTCGCTGTTCTTCACTCGGTTCAACTTTATTATCACCTATCGTCCTGGTTCCAAAAATATTCAAGCAGACGCCCTGTCTAGAAGTTTCCTGGCACATCATGCTCCGGTCACCTGCCCAGAGCCTATTGTTCCTGTGTCTATGATTCATGCCGGATTAACTCAAGATTTGAGCTGTACCTTACAAAGGTTCCAGAGGTTGGCTCCTGATAACACTCCGGCAGGATGTTTGTTTGTCCCAGTTCATCTAAGGAAGACAGTCCTTGCTGAGGCACACAACAGTCGGACTGCTGGGCATCCTGGAGTCTACAAAACACTGGAAATCCTTTCCCGTACTGTATGGTGGCCGTCTCTGTCTGCTGACGTCAAGAGTCACGTCCGGTCCTGTGAAGTTTGTGCCAGGAACAAAGTTCCCAGGACTCGCCCGGTAGGTCAGTTAGTTCCGTTGGCCGCCCCTGGTAAACCTTGGACACATCTGTCCATGGACTTTATAGTCGATCTGCCACCCTCTGCGGGACACAATACCATTTGGGTCGTGGTAGACCGGTTCAGCAAGATGGCGCATTTCATTCCACTCACTAGGCTTCCTACTGCTCGAGATTTGGCAATCTTGTTCATTCAACACATTTTCCGCCTCCATGGACTCCCTACAGACATCGTCTCCGATCGGGGTTCCCAGTTCATAGCGCAGTTCTGGAGATCATTCTGTACCCTCCTGGGAATCAAGGTCAGTTTATCATCTGCATACCACCCTCAGTCAAATGGGCAGACTGAAAGGGTTAACCAGTCCTTGGAGAAGTTCTTGCGATGCTACATATCGGAGTTCCATGACAACTGGTCCTCCTTGTTGCCCTGGGCAGAATTTGCCTGTAACAACTCCTGTCACTCATCCACGAAAACCTCTCCGTTCTTTTGCAATTATGGTTTCCACCCCAGATCTAACTCTTTGTATTCACTCCAGTCCGTTGGTATTCAGGAGATCCGTTCCACTGCCAGGGATCTCAGAGTTGTCTGGAAGAAAGTACATTCATCTTTAAAACAAGCCTCACTTGTTGCAAAAAAAATTTCGGACCGACACCGTACTCCCTGCTCTCTTAAGGTTGGC
This sequence comes from Mixophyes fleayi, assembly GCF_038048845.1. Lineage (NCBI taxonomy): Eukaryota > Metazoa > Chordata > Amphibia > Anura > Limnodynastidae > Mixophyes > Mixophyes fleayi. The sequence continues at coordinate 26,278,801 of NC_134407.1, read as the reverse complement.
CAGAAAGTCTGGCTGTCTGCAAAAAATATCAGGCTGAAGCAACCTTGCAAGAAGTTGGGCCCTAAATTCATCGGGCCGTTTCCCATCATCAAGCAGGTGAACTCTGTTGCATTTAGGTTAAAAATTCCGGGCTCGTTAAGAATTCCAAACACATTTCATTGTTCTCTGTTAAAACCAGTTCTTTATCCAGCTCAAGCCCAGTCTTCAGGCAAGCCACAGAGGTACAGTGTTCAGAAAATCTTGGATTCCAAAAAAGTGCAAGGACAGGTGCACTTTTTGGTACAGTGGAGGAACCGCGGGTTAGAAGAACGCTCTTGGGTTCCGCGGAGACAACTCCATGCTCCCAAACAATTGAAGGAATTCTTCAGGAAATTTCCAAGAAAACCTGGGTGTCGGGGTCCCTTGACCCCTCCTCAAGGGGGGGGTACTGTCACGAGCCGCGGCGGTACTCACAGCCGCCGCGGCTCGCTTCTCATGCGCCCCAGCGTCCCGGCCGTCACCTTGACGGCCAGACGCTAGTACACTAGCGCCGCGTCCCGGCGGTGCTGGTAGCCGGGCGCATGCGCACAGCAGGCAGCCTGTGGGCTGATTAGGCTTATTAACAGGCATTAGCCTGCAACTGTGTAGGTCAGGGGCAAGCCCTGATTGGCCCTGCTGGATACTAGTAAATTAGCCTGCAGGAGTGTGTTCAACTGCTGATTGGTCTGTGTCTGTACTTAAGGCAATGAGGTCTGCTGCCTCATTGCCGGTTATAGCTTCTGTGCTCCAGTCTGCTGACCTGCTTGTTCCAGTCCCTGTATCCTGTATCTACGTTTGACTTCCCGTGTATGACCCTTGGCTTCGTATTGGACTTCGCTTGTGTTTCCTGTGACCCTGATCCTTGGCTTGTTTACCCGTTCTGCTACTTTGCCTGTGACCTCTGACCTCAGCTTGTTCATCATTACTGTTACCTGCTGCCGGCCTTTGACCTCTGCGTGGACCTGACTCTTCTTGCCTGGGTTCTCCCCAGCCGGTACACACTTCACGACCCTCTGTCAGTCTGCGGCCCAGTCTGTCCCCACCATCAGGGGCTCCAGTGAACACCTGACTGGCAGAGTAGACTCCGGGTTGTGTTGTGCCGGCTGGAGGGGTTCCTAACACAGTGGCCTTGTTTTATACGGTTTAGATTAGGAAAAAACAGTGATAATGTCACAACGTACACAAGATAACACTAAGATCTGTCTTCATTGGTACAGGGGTCAAGTCAGACCTGTACAAAGAAGATCATAGGTCAGTTCAAAGGATTCCTCTCCAAAGGTGGGGGCAAGTGATTCCAATAGTTGTGTCTTGCCTGAGTGAACCGACTAAAACTTGATTGAACTAACCCTTTTTACAAAGTATTTTTGAGTATGAATCTTATACTAATCATAACTAGCGATCGCTATGTGCAATCGGTTCTTCCATAGTACCGGATTCCTGCTGGTAAAATGTGGATTAATATAAGACCAACCAGCATTCATTTCTTAGGACTTGAACCATAAATACTTTTAATGTAAATTTATCTTTGTATAAATAACCTTTAAGTCTTACTAATAAAGTGATGTGAGTTGGAACTTTATTAAAAGTGAACTATTTACAAAGGTGCGTCTGAATGTAAGTTTATTTGCTGTGTTTTCCTATGTGATTGCGTATTTAACATTCGTATGCCGAGGGGCGTGCAAATCGCAGTCAAACAGGATTCTATAATAACTGATATTTATTCATTTAAAATGACTTCATCCAATCGACTTCGACAAGGTGTTGGAGGAGCTACAATCCAGGGGAGGGGGGGATCATGTGGCAACTGCATGAGGGAAGCGTGGTAATGCCATTGCGTCCCCTGCTATGAAATGCTGAACTCATGGCATTGCGTAGCGGGGGCAGGGCTTGATGATGTGAATTACTGTCATTAAGCCCCGCCTCCACCACATTCCAGGAGGATGCCCACTTTTCTGATAGTCTGGAAAGACTCCCCCAAATTTGGAAACCTTGCGGACATTTCTGGAGAGTAGGCAAAAAAGACTCAATAGTGTATTTTACCTTCATGGTCCATATCTGAACATTATATGCAGCACGGTGACTTAGTGGGTAGCACTCCTGCCTCAAGGCACTCGGGTTATGAGTTTGATTCCTGACCATGGCCTTATCTGTGTGGAGTTTGTGTGGGTTTCCTCCGGGTGCTCCGGTTTCCTCCCACAGTCCAAATACATACTAGTAGGTTATTTGGCTGCTATCAAATTGACCATAGTTTTTCTACCTCTCTCGATCTGTGTGTATGTGTATGTTAGGGAATTTAGACTGTAAGCTCCAATGGGGCAGGGACTGATGTGAATAAGTTCTCTGTACAGCGCTGCAGAATTAGTGGCGCTATATAAATAGATGATGATGATTTCACTTGTGGCATTTAGTTGTTCTTTACACTGACAGTCCTGTTGCTTCCAAGTATTACACCACCCATGATAGAAAACATAGAATACTTACTCAGTCTATGTGCCAGAAATAACCTATTTTGATATACACATATTCTAAGAAGAACAAATGTGTCACATGGAGGAGTTTATGACATTACACTGGTGAATTTAAGAAAAAAACTCCAGTCATGTGTTAAATGCATGCATGTCTTTACATTACAGAACCATTTAATCAGTGAACTACAGGCCAAAGAATACGTCGGATAATTGGGCCACTGGGAAAAGATGATAGCATTCTGGTAGGGCCACATGGAGGAAATGATTGGTTTCCCCATTAGTGTGTATGATGTGTAGGATGTCCTCACCTCCTGGAGAGAGCGGGGGGGCCCTGGCACGGTTTCTGACGAGAGAGCTCTGCTTCTGTTCTCTCCCTGAGCGGATTCTGGTTGGTTTCAGCTCTGCTCTGAGCGATCATTATTCTCTCTTCACTGGGTAATTGGGAGATTTCAGGAACTTGGAAACAGCATAGTTCTGACAGGTCTGTGGAAGGCACAGACAGTGCAGAAACTGCTGTAATTAGCAATTGTGCACCCCAACCCCTCCCACTACGAATCCTTCAGGATACACGGCGGCACAGCCGGAGTGACACCCCCCCCTCCCCCAGCAGTCACTTAGAATCCCTTCCTATAATTCATGACCGCAGGCTTCACTTTATAAGTGATGTTAATGGAACATTAGACAAACTGATCAGCCGTCATGGAACTACAGATGTTATTTAACAACTACATAAATATACCTGAGGGGCAGACGGATACCTGAACACCTTCTCCCCAAGTAACACATGAGGGGCTTTTATACGTTGTAATATTTATATAGGGATAAGAAACATTTACAACACAGAGGTTCCAGGGAAGTCCAGTACTATAGAAATACATTTATACTGGATAGTCTATAAAAATAATCTACCTTTCCTTTTACCTGTGACTATGTGAAACTGACTTACACTGTTGTCCCTGGATAGAAATTGTCAGGACGTGGGGATGACAACTGGTGAAGCACAGATTGTCCCCCTCTGATATAAATAAGTTATGAGGCTAGATTTACTAAGCTGTGGGTTTGAAAAAGTGGGGATGTTGCCAATAGCAACCAATAAGATTCTAGCTTTCATTTATTTAGTACTTTCTACAAAATGACAGCTAGAATCTGATTGGTCAGCTTAGTAAATCTAGCCCATGGTGTTTGTAGTCTGACCACAGAACTCTGAGTTGACTTTAAATATCCCAATATTTACAGCAGTGACTTAATTAATGCTCACTGTATATAATTATTTATATTCATACTGACCATGATGACTAATCATTGATTATATGTGGGAATACTATAAACCTTCACTTAGGAGTTCCTCCACCAAGTACAAAGCTACAGGTCAAATGCGTTTATAAAAGGAACCTTGACATGACCACTAATATCCTTCTAATTCAGTAAATTGTGTTGTTGTGTTATAGATATGGATGTCTAAGGAATAATAATGGTGACCTATTCATACAGATATTATTTGAATGAGTTTATACATGATTTAATGTCACTTGTGCATTATAAGGCGAGAATTTATAGATATGGAGCAAGCTTATTAGTCGCAGGGCTAGTAGCGCAGCGTGCCAAGTGCACTTTGTAAGCGAGCGGGCAGAGCCATTGCGGCACAACACATTTTCTGCCATCATGCCCCATGTCACACCTTGCTTCAATTTAATATCATGATAGTGCAACTTTAGAAAGTTACCTAAAAATGAATTGTCTAGTTCTCCCAAGTATAAGCGTGTAAATATGTACACTTTATGTAAGGCTGTCACAGCTATAAAGGGGGGAATTTTTTTCCCCTTTATAGTTTTTAATTATTTATTTAGTGTTATTGTCATAAACCAGAAACACTGTCTCAGGTCGCCTCTGTTTCCAGCATGGGTAAATTCAGTCTAGCCTGGATCATCATCATTTAATTACATAGCGTCACTGATTCCCTAACACACACACAGACAGACTAGGGTCAATTTTGATAGCAGCCAATTAACCTACCAGTATGTTTTTGGAATGTGGGAGAAAACTGGAGCACCCGGAGGAAACCCACGCAAGCCTGGGGAGAACCATGGTTGGGAATTGAACTCATGACTCCAGTGCTGTGAGGCAGAAGTTCTAACCACTGAGCCACCGTGCTGCCACCAGATCTAACAGCGTTTTCCACAATCAGCAGTACACGGAGCTCACTTTGAAAGCTGTACATAATGATCGAATACAGGAACCGTAGGCGAAAATCCAGATAGGCCATTCTACCACTGTTGTATTTATGGAACAACATGTACTAATACATTTCTTTTTTTTTTAGATGAAAATATACCATATTGTGAAGTAGTGTTTGTAAAATCCATTAGATGATCAGAAACACCTCCAGAAGTAGACTGATGTTCGTAGAGCACAACAATTATATGTATTTACAGCTACCACAGTATGTTTACACTACAGAGTTTGGCTGTTTGGGCTAAGTGTACCTGTACTGGCTGTTTAGTATTCATACCTGTTATCCAGCCGCACACGGATGTTTGTGTATTACACCCATCTTTACCTGGTCTGTGTTTATTCTGCATTACATTGATTGACTTCCAGCTGCAATAAAATTGTTTTATGCTTTCATCATACTCTTGGCTCCATAACTGTCATTAGAAGGATCTAGTTATTGGGACAGAATTGGAACAGCCATGGGTACAGGGCCTGATCAACCACTAGGCTGACCAGGCTGCAGCCTGGGGCGCTGGGTCCCGGGGGGGGCGCTGCCCTGTGGGTATTTAAAAAAAAAAAAAAATTAATTTTTTTTTTCTTCATTCATTTTTTTTTTCGGGGTGGGGGAGGGGGGGGGTCGCCGCGGGGGGGGGGGGGGGTGGAGGGCTCGACAATCAAAAGCAATGGTGGTCAGTGGTTAGCAACACACAGCCAATCGCCAGGCTGCCTGTTGCTGTGCAGCAGACAGGAAGCAGGACGTCTTCACTTCCTATCTGCTGATCTGAGGAGAGGAGCGACGCTGGCACAACTACAGGTAATTGAAGGGGGGAACTGCCCTGCATATCTATAGGGAGGGGGGGAACTGCCCTGCATATCTATAGGGAGGGGGGGGAACTGCCCTGCATATCTATAGGGAGGGGGCGGGGAACTGCCCTGCATATCTATAGGGAGGGGGGGGGACTGCCCTGCATATCTATAGGGGGGGGGGAACTGCCCTGCATATCTATAGGGAGGGGGGGAACTGCCCTGCATATCTATAGGGAGGGGGGGAACTGCCCTGCATATCTATAGGGAGGGGGGGAACTGCCCTGCATATCTATAGGGAGGGGGGGGAACTGCCCTGCATATCAATAGGGAGGGGGGGGGAACTGCCCTGCATATCTATAGGGAGGGGGGGGAACTGCCTTGCATATCTATAGGGAGGGGGGGGAACTGCCCTGCATATCTATAGGGAGGGGGGGGACTGCCCTGCATATCTATAGGGAGGGGGGGGAACTGCCCTGCATATCTATAGGGAGGGGGGGGGAACTGCCCTGCATATCTATAGGGAGGGGGGGGAACTGCCCTGCATATCTATAAGGAGGGGGGGAACTGCCCTGCATATCTATAGGGAGGGGGGGAACTGCCCTGCATATCTATAAGGAGGGGGGGAACTGCCCTGCATATCTATAGGGAGGGGGGGAACTGCCCTGCATATCTATAGGGAGGGGGGGGAACTACACTGCATATCTATAGGGAGGGGGGGAACTGCCCTGCATATCTATAAGGAGGGGGGGAACTGCCCTGCATATCTATAGGGAGGGGGGGAACTGCCCTGCATATCTATAAGGAGGGGGGGAACTGCCCTGCATATCTATAAGGAGGGGGGGAACTACACTGCATATCTATAGAGAGGGGGGGGGGGAACTACCCTGCATATCTATAGAGAGGGGGGGACTGCCCTGCATATCTATAGGGAGGGAGAGGGGGGACTGTCATGCATATGTATAGGGAGGGAGAGGGGGACTGTCATACAAATCTATAGGGTGGGAGGGGGGGGGCTGCCATGAAAATCTATAGGGAGGGAGAGAGGTTGATATGTATGAAGGAGGGCAGAGGAGGGGGGCTGATATATGTGACTGGGGGAGTTTTGATGTGACGGGGGGGATAGCTAGCTAGCAGAGTGGAGGTAAGGAAAATAGCTGCAAGGGAGATGGATGCAGGATGGGAGGTAAAGTAAATGGCTGCAGCAGGGGTTAAGGAAAATGGCTGTGGGGGGGGGGGTTGTGGTTAAGGAAAGTGCTGCAGGGGATATTTAAAAAATACAGCAGCTTTGGGGGCAGAATCTCATGATTGTGTGGTGGTCACATGGGTGGTCTCAGCAATCACTAGAATACTAAATATTAGTGAGATGGGGCTGGTAGAGGTTTGTATTTGATTGACAACAAATATTCAGATATTGCTTATATATGCCTGTCCAATGGGGTACTTTTAGCTGGCCATAATGGAGTGTTTTGTTTTAACTAAAGGGCCTAATCATTCAGGGTTTGCATTATAATACATTTTTGCATTTTCAAAACAGGACGCCAACTTTCCAGAAGCCAGCGAGAGGATAACAAAGTTGCAAGAGAGAAGAGCAAGAACAGGTAAGAGACAATGGCACAATCTGTCTAAATTTGAATGCTGGAGAATACACCTGAACATTCATATTCAGGAGTGTTCCTATACACCTATATATTCGGAGGAGGGGGGCACTGCGGCCGTATTAGCCTAGGGTGGCCAGAAACCTTAATCAGGCCCTGCATGGGTAGTTTTATATTTGTGAATGTTATAAAATGTCTTTTCCATACCTGAAACCTGACCGTCGTCACAATGTAATATCAATCCTTTTCTGCTTTTCCCAGTTATTTTCCAAACCCAGCTACAGGGTGCATCTGGATAAACCTCGGTGCAATATGAGGGTGCAAATGCAAATTCATTTTTTTTTGCATGCAGGGACAAATACTGCCTACTTCTGCTTGTAACACACAGGAACTGGCCAGCTTTTTAGAGTTGAGCTAGGAGGCGTCCCCTCTCCCAACTCTAAATCTATCAGCGCATTTTAAATTTACCCAAACTGTAGAACAACATGGTTTTGCCAATGTTCAAAATAGCAGATTCCTGCTAGATTTGCTCCCAAATCTAATGAGACCCTTTGTTTTGGTTTCATGATTGAGTTTGGGATTGTTCAGTAAAAGGAGAACAGACCAGCGCTCAGAAAGAGATGGGAGGACTGCTACCTGCAATACTTATTGGGTCTCCAGCTGTCCTCTAAATGCAGAAAATAAATATCTGGCGTATAGCTATACATAAAGTGAACTACTGGGGATGCAGGGGGTGCGGCCGCTACCACAGGGCCCGGAGGTGAGGAGTGCCTCCCCTCTGAGGCTCTTGCACCCCTGGGGCCCCTATATCACCCCCCAGTACTACCACTTTGCTCTGAAAAGAGTGGAACAGAGACCACAGAAAAAGCTCCTTTACTATGGGGTCAATAAATGTCTAGTTGCGCCTCCGAGCGAGAGTGAATCACTTCTATCATGGCTGGTGTTTAGCCAACGTGTGTTTACAGGGTCACAAAGGGAAGTCTCTCCCCCCCCACCCCTGTGGTTTCCTGCAGTCCTACTCCCAAGTAGTGGTGTTTTCTTGGAAGGGATAAATATGAGACCTAGGGCTAGATTTACTAAGCTGCTGGTTTAAAAAATTGGGGATGTTGCCTATAGCAACCAATCAGATTCTAGCTTTCATTTATTTGGTACATTCTACAAAATGACAGCTAGAATCTGATTGGTTGCTATAGGCAACATCCCCACTTTTTCAAACCAGCCGCTTAGTAAATCTAACCCCTAATGTGGACCTAAAAGGTCTATTTTCCAAGCACTAACTGCGTGTTTTGCCGGGTAAACTGACTCATCTGAAATGAATGAATGTTACGTGTTAAGAGAGAGGAAGGAGACTGTAAACAGCTGTACCAGGTTATGGTAACAAAATCAGATTTATTGGCTGTCCTAATATATTCTATCCGTGTACAGTGTGTATTTATTACATGAAAAGAGAGTAATGAACGATATGCGTCCTTTTCCTACAACTCATATAGAAAATGACAGTGATAAGTGACAAAAAATGTCATTCAGTTAAAAATGAAGAATAAACCTATAAATTGTGTGGGTGACATCCTAATGGTCATGCCTGGTGTGTTTGAGGGGAATTACCTTGACGGATCCTCGTTGTTGGTTTTAAGTTGACCTCTTAATAATCAAATGATGAGCTTTCTGTTAGTTTGCACATACTATATTCACTCACCAACCATCACATTTATCAGTGGACTTTACACCCTAAACATAACTATATGATACTATTCAATGAGGAGTCCTATTTCCTTCTTAGAAGGTAGTTGTGTAATGCTAGTAACATATGTGCCTATATAGTTGGCCATCTTGTTTTTCTTGTGCCGAAAAAGGCCCGACAATACCAACCTTCCCTTGTCATCGCATTAGCAAAGCGTTGAATGTAACATATATTGGTGTCCTACTGCGTGGTCTACTACAGTAAAGAGTAGGGTGACTTGGATGGGACAGGAGAAGGGCAGGGGCAGGTGACGGGGCAGGAGGACAGATGAGAACCTGGTCACTGCCAGCCCTAGGATGATACCGCCTGAAATGGCATCCTTGCCTCTCCTCATGGAAGGAACACGCCAGGGTCCAACTGATGAACAACCGGATATGCGTGGTTGTGGAGATGTGTCCTCAAATCGGCCATTGGGGTGTTTTTTTTTCACTGAAAAAGAAATACACAAGAGATTAATTAAAAACTAAAACAATTCTTGACAAATATAATCTTTAGCATGAAAACATTGCATACAAAACGCCAGCAAAGTGCTCCATGTCCTGTGCTTGCTGTCTCGCTAATTTATGGCATTGATAAACCAACTATACACAAGGCCAACCCTGCTGCCCTGGTTAAATGATAAATGGACATGATTAGGGTCCAATTTAGCTACACACATAAGGGACAATCACTAAACACACACAGGCCCATATGGGCCATCTCTGGTCATCTTTCACCTGCATTTATCAGCATGCCCGATAATGATTCTGTCAATGTCAGTGGGATCTTTATTGGACATCACAGTGTTTTTTGGGTTGTACATACTGTGATACTCACGTAATTGGCTAAGCATTAGTTATACCTGTAAAATGACTGCTTCCATGGTGTGTAAGGGACAGGTGCACTTTGTACAGAACTTACATGCAGAGTCAAACCTTGTATTTATCATGGGCATGTGCACATTCATAGATGTAACTAGATAGGCATGTGCACATACATAGATGTAACTAGATAGATGTGTGCACATACATAGATGTAACTAGATAGATGTGTGCACATACATAGATGTAACTAGATAGACGTGTGCACATACATAGATGTAACTAGATAGACATGCGCACATACATAGATGTAACTAGATAGACGTGCGCACATACATAGATGTAACTAGATAGACGTGCGCACATACATAGATGTAACTAGATAGACATGCGCACATACATAGATGTAACTAGATAGGCATGCGCACATACATAGATGTAACTAGATAGGCGTGCGCACATACATAGATGTAACTAGATAGACGTGCGCACATACATAGATGTAACTAGATAGACGTGCGCACATACATAGATGTAACTAGATAGGCGTGCGCACATACAGAGATGTAACTAGATAGGCGTGCGCACATACATAGATGTAACTAGATAGACGTGCGCACATACATAGATGTAACTAGATAGGCGTGCGCACATACATAGATGTAACTAGATAGGCGTGCGCACATACATAGATGTAACTAGATAGACGTGTGCACATACACAGATGTAACTAGATAGACGTGTGCACATACACAGATGTAACTAGATAGACGTGTGCACATACATAGATGTAACTAGATAGACGTGCGCACATACATAGATGTAACTAGATAGACGTGCGCACATACATAGATGTAACTAGATAGACGTGCGCACATACATAGATGTAACTAGATAGGCGTGCGCACATACATAGATGTAACTAGATAGACGTGTGCACATACATAGATGTAACTAGATAGACATGTGCACATACATAGATGTAACTAGATAGACATGCATAAAGATTGCCTCTGCCCTCCTGCCATGTAACTCTGTACACATGATGTAAGAACATGTGACGTCTGCTGTATAAATAACCGCCTATTGAATACTCCTACACCATCTCTGACCCGTGTTACAGTACAATCACTGGTTAGCTTGTTCTACCCAGTCCCCATATAGATATAGGGCCTCATGTAGAGTTGATGGGATTTTCATCTAAAACACAGGTGTAAATTGCATCCGGAATAAAGTCCACATTCTACATAGTATGCTGAGCTGGATGCATGTTGGCACAGGCTAAATAGTATGCTGAGCTGGACGCATCTTGGCACACTCTACATAGTATGCTGAGCTGGATGTGTCTTAGCGCATTCTATGTAGGATGCTGAACTGGATGCATCTTGGCACACTCTACATAGTATGCTGAGCTGGATGTATCTTAGCGCATTCTATGTAGGATGCTGAGCTGCATGCATCTTGGCACACTCTACAGAGTATGCTGAGCTGGATGTATCTTAGCGCATTCTATGTAGGATGCTGAACTGGATGCATCTTGGCACAGTCTAAATAGTATGCCAAGTTGGACGCATCTTAGTGCATTCTATATAGTATGCTGAGCTGGATGCATCTTAGAGCACTCTACGTAGTATACAGAGTTGGACACATCTTAGCACACTCTACGTAGCATACTGAGTTGGACGCATCTTAGCGCACTCTACATAGCATACTGAGCTGGATGCATCTTAGAGCACTCTACGTAGTATACAGAGTTGGACACATCTTAGCACACTCTACGTAGCATACTGAGTTGGACGCATCTTAGCGCACTCTGCGTAGTATGCTGAGCCAGACGCATCTTAGCACACTCTGCGTAGTATGCAGAGTTGGACACATCTTAGCCCACTCTACGTAGCATACTGAGTTGGACGCATCTTAGCACACTCTGCATAGCATACTGAGCTGGATGCATCTTAGAGCACTCTACGTAGTATGCAGAGTTGGACACATCTTAGCGCACTCTGCATAGTATGCTGAGCCGGACGCATCTTTGCACACTCTGCGTAGTATGCAGAGTTGGACATGTCTTAGCGCACTCTATGTAGCATACTGAGTTGGACGCATCTTAGCGCACTCTGCGTAGTATGCAGAGTTGGACACATCTTAGCGCACTCTACGTAGTATGCAGAGTTGGACACATCTTAGCGCACTCTACGTAGCATACTGAACTGGAGGCATATCAGCTGATCGTCATCATTATCAGTTCGTATCCTACACCAGGGGTAGAGCACACCCAAAACATATGTTTCCTGACTGCGCATCTGTGTCTACATTGGTCGCATTAACATGAACACGCCCTCCTTGTACTTTGACTGCACTTGCACACCCCTTGCCTCCCCCAATCTGCACCTTTATTTACAAGGAGCCATATACACGAGATGCCACTGACTCTACATACAGACACTAACGTCTTTTTTTGTGCATAGGAAATAGTGAAATTCGCATTTTACGCTACGCAAATCTATATGAGGTTCTCAGTCACCTGCTTCAGGAAGTAATACCGTTTTCACCGGCTAATCATTGATATTGACTCCTTTATCCCAATGTATAAACTACTTCGGAAATGTCCTATTTCCCAATGTCAGTGCATGTTGTTTGATTTCTCTGCGCTGTCATCAGTTTCAAATATTTTATATTTCCAGCCAGCAATTTTCAAACAAAAAGAGAAAACGAGAAGCTTTCATCTGAGTCTCATAATGACGTGTTGTCAGCCCCGTTTGCTGGGATAGGTTTGTGAACTCTGCTGTCAGGTGTCGCTTCACGATCTCTGTTGAGAAAAACAAACATGAGTGGGTGGCAGTGCCTGTGTGCATTGCCTACGGGTTCCTGGAGCTATTCTGGTTCCACGAAACACAATAAATATATTGTCTTCTCCTGCAGAACCTTCGGGGCTCAGACTATGCGAATACAAACATTATATATGTTAAAGATTTGTTATGCTTCATTCCTTTATACAATTATTGGTATACAGGCATGAGGATTAAATATGTACCATTAATTTATAGAACATGATACATTTTTTCCCCCGCTAAGTGACATTTAAAGTATATTGTTTAAAACAAAAAGCTCATTAACAGATTATTATAGTGAGAGTGGAAACCAGACTCACTATAGAAATTATATAAAGAGCCATAAAGAATATTGTGCAGAATAAAATAATAGCTTCACGTTTCCTTGTCTATTGGTGAAAAAAATCCTGGACATTCACTCCAATCCACAATTCAAATAATCTACACTAGTAATTGACCAGTAAGTCGATCCTCAGTATAGCAGCCATAAACTGCAGCAATCCTCATCAGTGGAACAGCTGCAGCAATCCTCATCCGTGGAACAGCTGCAGCAATCCTCATCACAGTGATGAGGATTGCTGCAGCTGTTTGATTGATTCAAGCCAGGGTGCCAACTGTGGATACATTGGTCAGACTAAATTGGCCATGGTAGGTAAATTAGATTATTAGTCCCCATGGGACTAATAAGGGCTGTTGTGCCTGAATAAAATATTTTGATTGTACACCACTGGGGAATATGTTGTTGCTATATACATAAAGCTATATAACCTATAGCTTATTCCAAAATTGAATAGAAACATTATAAAGGCCTTTAAGAATGTTGTGACCAGAAAACTTCAGTCGAAGGACATAATATGTGACTACAGCCAGTCATGTATACTTCACCCTGTGGAATCAGCCATGTAAAATTTATTTCCTGCCTTACACCATTTGCATCGCACAATTGGCACCATATTTAATAGAATAGCATGAAATTGCATCTACATGTAGTGAGATATTAGCTGTATCCACATATAGCAGTGTTCAATGGTCCTCATACTGTCATCTCGTGTGATAAGGGAGCAGAACATTGCATTGGCAGTTTTAGATGTTGTCATTAGAAATCTTCTGTGTTGAAAGGACTCGTTTTCCAGAATTCAGACTGACTGGGTCTAGTAAATTAGACACATTTATTAAAAAAAATGTTATCACAACTGTATTTGTCATAAGGATCTATTAAACTCTGCATTGTGAAATAACAAGCTATGTGCGCCTTGTGGAGAATTGCAGAGGAAGGCTACACACCAGTGAGCACCGGCCTTAGGACTGACATTTCCAGACAAGTATAACACCTGACACGTTCAGCTTCTGTAGTAAAGATGGTGCAATGTGAAGTTGTTACTTATATTTCATGTATTATAGAAATGCAATCCTTTGCAAAGTGTGCTTGGTTATTGGTTTTGCTTATTGTATTTGGATAAAGAGTCTTTGCATGAATAACAAAACAAAATCTTATTTAGCTACCTTTTTATCACCACCATTCATTTATATAGCGCCACCGATTCCACAGCGCTGTACAGAGAACTCACATGAATCCCTGCCCCATTGGAGCTTACAGTCTAAACTCCCTAACATACACACACACACACACACACACATAGACCTTTTTTGTCCATATTTGGTACAAATAGCCTTTTTTGATGGCAGGTTTGTATTGCAAATGGAAAATATGGGTTTTCTTTATGAGTAACTGTTTCTAGATGGTATTACTGCATAGAGACAAGCAAGCCTAGTGGTGCTTAGATTGGTTATAAAGTAAGACTTTATAAGAATGTTCTGATCAGATGTGATGTCTCTGTTATATCACTTCTGTTAGTAAACAGATTGGGGAGAAGACAAATTCAATTAAATTATTATATAACATACTATAATCATCAGGAAGTAAGCGGTGAAAATTAATGGAGTTCTAAGGCTATCCTTGTTTTTTTCTAGGGTTCAAATTTTTTATCTGTCGAGTAGTTGGATCAGTAGTCTGTGAGTTATTAGTTCAAAGAAGAAAAGGGATATTTTGCAAAACAAGACCATGAGGGTATGGATCCAGCAGTTTGTGACTCTCAGGTGTTTGGAGAACTACAAGTTCCAACATACACAGAATTCTACAAGACACGTAGTAATGTAACAGCTGCAAATTTGTTTCCCAGCACCTGGAGAGCAACAGATTGTCTTCTTACAGGGCATGCTGTCACTTGTAGTGTATACAGCGCCAGGCTGCCTACCTGTGGTGTAGATGATACAAATGTAAAGGCTATTTAATTAAGAATACTTGTACGTGCACCGCTAGATAAGACATTGTAGTAATTGTAAACTAGCTGAATCTTTATTATTCTCGGTATGTTTGGAGATCATGCAGTCTCTCAGTGTGAAGTGACACTAATCTTGGCCCTGGTAAATCTATGAGCGGTAAAGCAAGGATCCGGGGTAGGTGGTCTTGTGTGGTCCATGCACAGTCAGGTGGGCATCTCTTTCTTTTATGTAGGATTGTTGCTCAGAAGAAGAAGCCTATTGCTTTACTTGTCTTTTAAACCCTCCCCTACCAATACCAGCACCGCAAAGCTCTTTTTTTTCACAGTAGGCTTCATGTCTAATGCTGGGAGGGAGTCCGTGGAAATGAATAGTACCTAAATCAGCTCAGCTGCTCTGGTTCTGCTGGACACGCGAGTTTTCTGCGCCCCCACTGATGTATTAATCACAAGAACAACTTGGGATCGCTGCAATAGAGGAAAGACAACAGCCCAGTTCCCCAGGGCAGGAGCTCTTGTGCTGTGGGCCAGGATGTTATCAGGATTTGGTTCCAAGTATGTCTGATGTGGGTGGGCTCCAGCAATGGAGCTGTGGGGAATCTTTGGCTGCTCCCTGATGGTTGTGCTGATTCTCGCTGCGTTGCTGTCCAACGGGATGGTGCTGATCTGCTTCCTGAGCTGCTCCGATATCCGCAGGCAGGTGCCTGGCTTATTCACCCTCAACCTCACCCTCTGCAACTTGCTGCTCACCGTCCTCAACATGCCACTAACCCTAGTGGGGGTCATGCGTGGACACCACCCTGGGGGCGAGGGGCTGTGCAGGGCCGTGGGGTTCTTAGAAACTTTCTTGACCAGCAACTCTATGCTCAGTATGGCAGCCTTAAGCATTGACCGCTGGGTGGCTGTAGTTTACCCACTGAGCTATCACTCTAAAATGAGGTATCAAGATGCTGCCGTGATTCTCCTTTACTCTTGGATCCACTCCCTCTCCTTCCCCATTGTGGCCCTTTGTCTGTCCTGGGTGGGCTTCCACAAGACATATGGTTCCTGCACCCTCTATAACAGGAGCCCCGAGGAGGGAGCTTCCTTCCTGGCTTTCATTATCCTTTTCCACCTGCTCACCTACCTTCTGTCTCTTCTGGTGCTATGTGTCACTTACCTGCAGGTGCTGAAGGTAGCTCGTTCCCACTGCAGGCGGATTGATGTCATCACAATGCAAACTCTAGTATTACTGGTTGACCTACACCCCAGGTATTATCTGCTGGTCGTACAATTATATACCACTTCGTTTATTTCTATACTAGTTATATTGCGATGTTTGCAACTATGGATTACAATTGGTAACAGTGGCATGTGGGTGTCTGTGGTCACTGATTGTGTCACACTACATTATTCACATTGTAGTTTGTCTTATGTGCTTCACCATTCATCCTAGTGAGCAAAACATTTGGTTTCTGACTCTATGGGATCTGTATTGAAGATTTACAATAATAATACATCAGATACAATGAGATCTGTGATAGATTGTTGTCTATTATATCAGCTCAAGTGAGATGCAGAATAGATCAATGCTGCCTGAATAAAATAACATGAAGCACAGATGTGTGGATACTCTGGATTATGTAAGTAGGTAGGATGGTTTTTTTAAATGGCATAATTGATCAACACAGTGGACACATTACTTGAGATATATATATATATATATATATATATATATATATATATACATTCCCCATTTGTCTATACACTGTAAAGCCTGCGGTACGTTTACTGTATTATTACTGAAATAGATATCACAATATTAGTAGTTAGGACTATTTTCATCCTTTTCCCTGAATGAGTTACTAAGTAAGTGGAATTGAGAAGTGATTTGAAACCGGTCCTCTGGACCAAGTAACAGTGAAGCTTAAGAGAAACAATCATAAAATATAAAAACATAATACATTGATCGCAGCCAAATAATGCATTTGCAATTTAGTGAAAATTTCATAACACACTGATGGAATAAATATATAAACCAGACTGCTATAAATTCCTATAGTCAGCAAACAGAGCTGAGCTGATTTTAGAATGATAACTAGGTGGTTGCTGGTGCCTGATTGTATAAAATCAGAAACCAGCAACTGACTAATTACAGGTTTACAGGCAGGTGTGTGTGTGTGTGTGTGTGTGTGTGTGTGTGTGTGTGTGTGTGTAAGAGTTTATTGCAGTGTCCTATGTTTTATATATGTATATATTTATTTACATGCACCCCTTGTGGCTTTAATTATTGGACCAGTGGATGCTGCTTTTTATCATTGTAATTAAATATGCCTTATATTAATAAGTAAATGTGCTCAAAACACAATCGTCACACTTTCTTCAGCACTTATTCCTATATTATTTTTACTGGGAAAATAAGGCAGTTCATGAAGGCCAAGTTGATTTATTTGTGCCCCCCTCAAAAGTGATCTGATCTATGGCAAGACCATGATGTAGGGGGCAGGGATTGCAGATGGAAAAAGTATTGTGGAATGGTAGTTACCATAGAGGCCAACACAAGATCTTCATGATCTTTATACATTCATGGCTTATATATAATACACTCACAGAATGATCTACATCTGGAACAATAAATATCCAGGTGGAATGAAATGACTTTCCAATACACCTGGTGATAAATGGTACTGTATATATATTTTGTTTTGTTTTGGGAGTTGAAGGTAACCGCAATTCCCCCTACACACATCAGCAGAGAGAATTTGATGAATTATAAGTGATTTTTCAATCATTATGTTCAGACATTGATCAGCTAAGCATAGGCAGACTGAGGGGGGGGTTCCTAATGTTTGGAAACCCCCCTCCAAGTCTGGGGCACTGTATAATTGAGGTGGCTGGACCCTGACCCCGCTTCACACGGCTCTGCTTGAAAAGGGAGAGCTGCGTGCACCTAAGAGTTGTGCATGCAGCATTCCCATGTATATTATAGGAATAGGAAGAGTTGGAGAGCAGCCAAGCACTGTCTAGTATTTTAGCCATGCCCCCATACACGGTGTGGAAACCTCCCTCTACAAATCCTGCATTTGGCCCTGCTAAGATATGAAAGTTAGCTTAGCACAAGTTCATTAGTAGACCTTCTGTCAGACTTGTGTATCTCTCTGGTGAAAGCTATATTTCCATAAGGTATGCGTTCCTTTGTATATTGCAAATATCATTCTCCTGCTAGTCCTCTCATTGTGCTGAGGTTTTTCTCTTCATTTCCTTAGTGTGAGACAGAAATGTTTGGAAGAACAGAAGAGGAGGAGACAACGAGCAACCAAAAAAATCATCACATTCATTGGGACCTTTCTGCTTTGTTTCACTCCATATGTAATCACCAGGTACGTGTCAGACCGGACCAGCTTGTCCATCTTACCTGGTCGTCTGTCAGACCGGACCAGCTTGTCCATCTTACCTGGTCTGCAAGCAGCTCCATTTTATTGGTCATGTTTGTAATATGAATTGCAATGTTGAACAGAAGAAAGTGATTATATTGTTTGAATGTTAAAAAATAAGTGTGTTATACAATCAAACCATTAGTAAAAAAAAAATTAAAAAAAGTTTATATAACTTATAAACAATTTACACTTTAAAAAACTAGAACTTGAGAGCAAAACATAACATTCAGTTTTACCCAGATTTATCACTGCAACTTTGTTAAAAAGGAAAATGTGATGTGAGATGGACACATCACACAGCTCTCAGACAGAGGAGTGAATGTAAGACAAAAAGCTCAAATTGCTAAGCTAGCATGTCGGTTATTTATTTTTATTTTTTTAGTGTCCATACCCATGTGGGTGTTTGAATTCATCAACCTGTATAGAGGAAGAAACATAACTAGGAGACTGCATGCATGTCAATCAGCTTCATTTCATGAAAATGAAGTCTAACGATCCACAAGAAATCGGTGGTCTCACAGACGTACATAAAAAATAGTGAAATTATAAGATGGATTGCCAAATCTCTCCTTCTACTTTTGTGTAGACGACAGATGTACTTTAATAGCCAAAAGGAATCTTTGTGCCTCATGTCTCAGTAATATCTCTGGTTCCTAGCCAATTGATAGGTTCCATTGTCATGAATATTATTACAGTACAAAATATGGCAACTTCCTCTGTGTGTAGTTGATGGGTACACCCTAATGCTTGGAAACCAGTGATAATGTCCAGTAAGGTGTAATATGCCACTGACAAATCCCAGTGTTATGCCAATGACATTAAACAGATTATGGAAGTGATTTCCACAGTGAGGGATAGCACAGGCTGTGAGTGGACCCAATGTCTGCTGGCAGTCGGCATTGGCTCACCTGATACATGGGTAATAAATACTCAATCTTCACTAGGATGTGATGGTCTTTGTGCTGGGGCCCCCACAGGTTAAGGCCCCCACGTTCACCCCGCTAGGCAGCATCTGGCACGATAATACCAGAAGTCAAGGATTTGTTTAGTAAAATTATAGCCCCCACCCCAATTGGAATCACACTCCTATGTCTCTAAGTGTAGGAGATTTTCGAGAGGAAGAACCGCAATCTGATCCCTTTTAAACCTAGACTTGTTCAATAAAATTCTCTACAATCCCCAAAGAAAAATATATTTTGTTAATTGGGCAGCAGTTAGTGTTAGAATGGCCCTCGGTAGCACAGTATGTACAGAAGCCAAAACCTAATTTGCAGAAGCGTTCCTCTAAGGATAGATTAGCATTATCCACCTGCATGAGTTCAACTCTGGAGAAGAAAGTAGAAGTTTCTTTCATTTTGGTGCCACATGAGGAGGCTGCAATTTTGTGCTCTTTCTTGAGAATGATTTCTAAAGGGGACATCCGTTTTATTACAAATAGTACTGAGGTTGCTGAGAGATGTTCAAGCATCACAACCTGCCAAATCCTCCTTGATTTTTGGCAGAAAGTCCCTATGGTGACTAGAGCTTCACTATTACACCTGAAGTCAAGGTGTGCAGTCAGATAGGGTATGACCTATAGGGCAATGTGACACAGGTCTAGCAGGATTGCAGAACAGACCTGTTTGGGCTTACTGGAAATGTTCTAAACTGGTGAGAAGAAGGCAGAATATGTATAAAAATAGATTTAGTACTTGAATCTCCGATGCTAGTAGCAATAGATACCTGAAGCGAATCGGCCAGACAGATCTTTAAGAAACTGTATAAAGTGCTTCTCTAACTTGTAAAGGTCCTAAATAGCGTAAAGAGGAAGTAAAATGTCAGTGGGATGCATGGGCTGAGCAAATGATCAAAGACTGTGGGTGAACTCACCACTCTGATGGTAGCAGTTGACATTGGCCCAAGGCATGGATTCCATGGCCCAAGTGTCTAGTACCACCAAAGCCCATCACAAGGAGGTAACGGACTTCTCAGCGTGGCATCTACATGTTGCAGACGAGGTCACTAGGCAGCAGCTGACTAAAAGGGGCCAGACCCCCTCCTAGTCTGCGAAGGTGGCTCCCAAGAGCAGAGAATAGCCGTGCATTGTAATGTGTTCCCGGAGGACCACCCAAGTGCACTAATGCAAAACCTAAAACTGTATAGATATTGTCTGACCGTCCCCATCTGATTGATACCAACAAAGTGACATAAGCAGAATGTCTGCAATAATTCTATAGATGTATAAATGAAATTTGAGCTTTCTGTCCCATTTCAGTAGTCGTTTAGTCATTCTGTGGATACAGTTGTTGTTGTTGGGATTCACGGGAAAAACACATCACAAATTTGTACAATTGAAAAAACCTTATGGTA
Organism: Mixophyes fleayi; assembly: GCF_038048845.1. NCBI lineage: Eukaryota > Metazoa > Chordata > Amphibia > Anura > Limnodynastidae > Mixophyes > Mixophyes fleayi. The sequence continues at coordinate 26,258,286 of NC_134407.1, read as the reverse complement.
TAATGGCATAAATATATAATACAATCATCTTTATGGGGCTACAGGCTTCAGCTTGTGCAACACCAAGGTGGTACAACTGCTCATGTGAACCCCTGTAGATTTACTAGTTGGAGGGAATTCATTGGCAAAATAAACACTGTAACTAGAGTTCTTTTTAAAATCTATATGACCTTAATGTAGATTGGGGTTATTTTCAGTTACTTGTCTATAAATTTGTCCATAGATTTGTAGCCCCATCTCTTGGGTGGTGTAGGTGTACACTCAGACACTGACCTCTGGAGATCTTTGTACTCACCTATCAGGTCTAGCTCAATCCCATTATTCCAGGAGATGGTAGGTAGTTAACAGGACAAGTGCAGGTTTGGTGGTAAATTAAAGTTGAGCGTGGAGTTGACTTATGCATGGTAACACAGTATTACAGTTACAGTTAACAACATGAGTGGGATGAAATAATGGGGTGAAATGAAGGATAACTATTATTACATCTTGTCCACCTGCACAGTGCTTGATTGTATTGTCACATTGGCTCATTCTCTCTCCACAACTTTCTCTGATCCTACTATACTGCAGGGTAACTCTTCCTCTTTCACCTCTCTGCACCGCACTCAGTGCTCGCAGGTCTAACGATGCTTAGAACATCCAATCACCTGCCCTCTGGGCTTACTGACAGGCCAGGCTGACTACACCTGACTTGGTTGGGCCTTTGGTCTCCCACTGCTGCTCTCAGTAATTTCACCAGCGTCTTTCTCTCTAGAATTTGCCAGATTCTGGAGCCTTCCTCTTAGAACTCTGGTGCTCTCTCTTTCTCTCTGCTACACTGGTAAATCGCCTGACATAGCTAGGTGCTGAAGTCTCCATCTCAAAATATCTACTATCTCATGTAACCAGCTATCTCCACATGGATGTCCCAATGCTACCTAAAGCTCAACATGTCCAAAACAGAGCTTATGATCTTCCCTCCTGCCAAAGTTACCACCTGCCCTCAAATCTCCCTCACTGTCAATAACACCACTATTTCCTCAGTCTCACAAGCCCTCTGCCTTGGTGTCACACTTGACTCCTCCCTTTGCTTTTTTCTTCACATCCAGACTCTCTACCAGTCCTGTTGACTCCACCTTAAAACATTGCCAGAATATGCCTTTTTCTTACTTAACATTCTACCAAAACTCTTATCCATTCTCTCATCATCTCCCGTCTTGACTATTGCAACCTCCTGCTGTCTGGAATTCCCAACACCCGAATATCCACACTTCAATCCATCCTAAATGCTGCTGCAATACTGATCTTCCTCTCTCACCGCTCTACATCTGCTGCACCACTTTGCAAATCCCTACACTGGCTCCCTGTGTCCTCCAGAATCAAATTCAAATTACTCAACCTTACCTACAAAGCCCTCAACAACAACACTACCCCCGCATACATCTCAGATCACATATCAAAATACTCTCCCTCCCGCCCTCTTAAATCTACCTCTGACCTGCGCCTTGTCTCATCTCTGGTATCCACCTCTCACTCCCGCCTACAAGACTTCTCCCGTGCTGCTCCCCACTTATGGAATTACCTACCACGCTCAATCAGACATTCCCACATGCTCTTTGAAATCCCATCTCTTTTTTTAGAGGCGACCTTATCCTCGATAACACTATTCACACTAATGCATCCTCACAACTATCCCAATCTCCACTCTGAGCCACTCCTCGTTTCAGCTGTGTCCTCCTCCACTTAGAATGTAAGCTCTCTGATGAGCAGGGTTCTTTATACCCTTCGTTTTTATATCTGCATTTATTTTGTCTACCTTGTATTTCCCTATTTTATGCATGTAGTGTTTTCCCTACTGTACAGCGCTGCGGAGCACTGTGGCGCCTTAAAAATCTATGATAATAATCTGCTGGCTCACACATGTCATTCTGCAACTGTCACCATCTCTGGCTGTTTTATGAGGGAGCTCTAATAATGAAACAAGCGATAAGCCAGAAGTTGAGGAGTTTGACCTGAAAGTGAGGTAGAAGGTACACTGAGATATTACAACTGAGACCTAGCTTCAGAGAAGGAACAAATCCCTTCTCAAGCACCAAAAGGTTAAATGCCCCTGACCCTCCCCTACTACACACTAGCCCTCTCCAGAGATTTTACCATCTATACCAGTGGTTCCCAAACTTTTGCAGTTCGCGGCACCCTTAGAGTCTCCATAATTTTTTCAAGGCCCCCCTCCAAAATAATTACCGAGCAGTTCCGTTTTATAAGTAGTCAAAAAGACGTAATAAGTATTTAGGTCAGAACAGAAATACTTATTTAGTTGTATACAAAAATAATACACATAAATCCAAGAGAAAATAATTTATTTATGTATATTTTTTTCAATTATAGTTCTGTCAAAGAATAATTTACAGCTAACACACTCTGTAACCCCTGCATCCACACACTCTGTGCCCCCTGCATCCACACACGCTGTGCCCCCTGCATCCACACACTCTGTGCCCCCTGCATCCACACACTCTGTGCCCCCTGCATCCACACACGCTGTGCCCCCTGCATCCACACACTCTGTGCCCCCTGCATCCACACACTCTGTGCCCCCTGCATCCACACACGCTGTGCCCCCTGCATCCACACACTCTGTGCCCCCTGCATCCACACACTCTGTGCCCCCTTCATCCACACACTCTGTGCCCCCTGCATCCACACACTCTGTGCCCCCTGCATCCACACACGCTGTGCCCCCTGCATCCACACACTCTGTGCCCCCTGCATCCACACACGCTGTGCCCCCTGCATCCACACACTCTGTGCCCCCTGCATCCACACACTCTGTGCCCCCTTCATCCACACACTCTGTGCCCCCTGCATCCACACACTCTGTGCCCCCTGCATCCACACACGCTGTGCCCCCTGCATCCACACACTCTGTGCCCCCTGCATCCACACACTCTGTGCCCCCTGCATCCACACACTCATCCACACACTCAGTGCCCCCTGCATCCACACACACTGTGCCCCCACGCTCTGCCCCCTCAGCCTCCGCGCTCTGCCCCCTCAGCCTCTGTCCCCTCAGCCTCTGCCCGCTCTGTCCCCTCAGCCTCTGCCCGCTCTGTCCCCTCAGCCTCTGCCCGCTCTGCCCCTGCCCGCTCTGCCCCCTCAGCCGCACCCCTGGGAGCCGCGGCGCACAGTTTGGGAACCTAGGATCTATACCATTCAGGAATACGTCTCAAGAACATCCATCCAAAAGGGGTGATACAGGTTCTTCTGTATAGAGGTAGCTTCCGTTGTAATTATGCATACGAGTGGCAGCTGCTTGTACAGTTCCTGGGACAGAATTAAAAAAAATCAAATTATTTATTTTTCAATGTAATGTTTCCTAATGAAGGGCCAGTGCCTAATCTTAGTTATTATTTAATGAGTTCCTGTAAAATATTTAATCATTTAAATAGGTATCTCCCATTAAAAGCTGCAGTCTTTTCCTCATATGGTCTTTTTATATTATTATATTATAAACTGTGCCCTCACCCCTACCTACCTACCCTGTTCAGTGCTGGGCGGGACGTGAAATGCAGAGGGGAGCACCTCTTCCTAACAGCATGATGGACCTATACACTCTCCTCTCCGAAATGCTGCCTGGCTATCCCTGCCCCAGTATTATGTGTTATATGTCACAGTACGCTATAATACTGTACTATATAATCAATGTTATAATAATACTATAAAGACAATGGTGGTGGTAGAAAATGAGTTTTTAATAGGAGCTATCCTTTAAATGTCCTTTGCAAAGAACAATTGTATTGATCCCAAAAAATAAATCTACCCACCTAACCCCATGTAACTGTCTCTAGGCCCCACCGGATAATCACTACTTTGTACATTAGCAAATTCAGGAATAGGGCAACTTAAGTGAGTCAAGTTATTATATTAATTTTTTACTTGGATATCCTTGAGTGTGTGGTCATGATTGCTGGAAATGAATTATCTCGTATTATTATTATTATTATTATTATTATTATTATTACTGTTACTACTATTTTATCTTTGAAATGGTTATAACATAGTCATTTAGTGCACAATAGCATTAGAACATATTAATTGCTAGTTACTTATAATTAAATATATATAATATAATATATTTCTAAATATATTATATATGTTAATATAATTATAAATAATTACTTTAATAAGATCATCACCTTGAGACAGTCATTTTATAAACCAAACCAATATTCATGAGAATGTAGCCTTCAGTTTGCTAGCTCATTGCTAGGACAGTTGTTTGTCAGCTCAACCAATATTGACGTAGGAATTAATAACATTATTGAGACATAAGGCACAACATTTCTGTCTCCATGTGTATGTAGGCAGCAGGTAAAACTTATACACATTTTGTTTTTTTGTGTTTTGTAATTAAAGTATAATGGGAAGAAGTACGGATACAATAAATGTTGATGGAGCATATTACTTTAATATGAATGTGACGAGGGCCCTGCGCCTCTAACCCTTCAGCGGTTTTATAGGGCAAGTAGGAGGTTGACGGGCTTCGCATGGAATGATTTGGTGTTCCTACTCTGTTCAAGAGGTGCTAGATTGTGGCATGTGTCAAAAAAGAAATATGACCCCTCTCTAAGTTGGACAGTGTTCTTGGTCTTAATAACCTGCAGTATGTACTTTATTTTTCCCTTCAGGCTGGTCGAGATATCCTCTTCCATCCCTATCAGTTCTCAGTGGGGCACCATCAGCCGATGTTTGACCTACAGCAAAGCCTTGTCGGATCCATTCGTGTATTGCCTGACACGGAACCAGTATAAGAGTTGCTGCCGAGATATAGTCAACAGACTCCTCAAACGCAGTTCTGGAAATGCCTCTGCCCAAAGAGTCAATTCTTATGTTGGAAACTTGGTGCCAACCACTTCTAATTAAAGAACTGCAAAAATCCAAAACCACTAAACAGGGACTGGCATCCACGTGTCTGTGAACATGATATCTGTTCTGAAAGAAAAAACCTCCAACGTTCCTCTTGCTGTAATGTATTGCCTTAACTTATTATGAGGATCTTGTTAAAGCCTCAAGACCGGTCATCATGATACTGGAGCGTTGTCCGAATCGGTACTGTTCAATTCCAGCAAAGAATTATTTCCCACAATGTGAAGATAAACCAGGATATACAGATCACAAAGTCGGTAACCTAAAACTATTCCCACGAGGAACGAACCGTGTATAATACCAGGCAGTGGGGATTTATCTTTGAAGTTGTCGCCTCTCACCAAACCAAGAAGAGAATTGTGATAAAATTCGAGATATGATTCAGTAGATGATAAAGATGATGATACCTGTTGACGACAATCATGTGTAAATAGAAGTCGCCATATACTCAAAACACGATTCTTGTGGAACTTATTATTTAGCACCAAGTTATGATGTTCACTTTTTGGAAAGGATATAGGGTAGATTTTTCAAACCTTCTAAAAGGACAAGTGGAGGTGTTGCACATAGCAACCAATCAGATTCTGGCTGTCATTTTTTAGAATGCACTGGATAGATGATAACTAGAATCTGATTGGTCGCTATGGACAACATCTCCACTTTTTCTTTTTAGAAAGTTTAAAAAATCTACCCTATAGAGGTTTTTTTTTATAAAAAAAAAAAAATAAAAAAAATATGCCTTGTCTTGATTTGGGCATAGAATGAGCAGAATGATAACACAGCATAGATCGGAATTTGTAAACTAAACCATTATTCATGAGAATGCAGCCTATCAGTTGGCTAGAAATGAGTGACATCACTGGAGTATTGAGAATGCAGCCTATTAATTTACTAGGAACTAGTGACATCACCGAGGCACTGAGAATGCAGCCTATTGATTCATTAGGAGTGAGTGACATCATTGAGGCACTGAGAATGCAGCCTATTGATTCAGTAGGAATGAGTAACATCACTGAGGTACTGAGTATGTAGCCTATTGATTCAGTAGGAATGAGTGACATCACCGAGGCACTGAGTATGTAGCCTATTGATTCACTAGGAATGAGTGACATCAACGAGGCACTGAGTATGTAGCCTATTGATTCACTAGGAATGAGTGACATCACCGAGGCACTGAGTATGTAGCCTATTGATTCACTAGGAATGAGTGACATCACCGAGGCACTGAGTATGTAGCCTATTGATTCACTAGGAATGAGTGACATCACCGAGGCACTGAGTATGTAGCCTATTGATTCACTAGGAATGAGTGACATCAACGAGGCACTGAGTATGTAGCCTATTGATTCACTAGGAATGAGTGACATCACCGAGGCACTGAGTATGTAGCCTATTGATTCACTAGGAATGAGTGACATCAACGAGGCACTGAGTATGTAGCCTATTGATTCACTAGGAATCAGTGACATCACCGAGGCACTGAGTATGTAGCCTATTGATTCACTAGGAATGAGTGACATCACCGAGGCACTGAGTATGTAGCCTATTGATTCACTAGGAATGAGTGACATCAACGAGGCACTGAGTATGTAGCCTATTGATTCACTAGGAATGAGTGACATCACCGAGGCACTGAGTATGTAGCCTATTGATTCACTAGGAATGAGTGACATCAACAAGGCACTGAGTATGTAGCCTATTGATTCATTAGGAGTGAGTGACATCACTGAGACACTGAGAGTGCAGTGTAACCATCATTTGTGCCTCAGTGATGTCTCTGATTTCTAATGAATAATAGGCTGAAAAACTGCTGAATATTAACACAGCTCATAAAATGACGGTCTGCACTTTGTAGGCAGGAGGTGTACATTAAATCTAAAATCTTCCAAACTGAACCATTATGGCCAATGTTCACAACTGCTAGCACAATGCCATTGCTAATCTGTACACAATCCAGATAAAATAGAGAATTAAAGCACAGCGGTCCAGAATGGTTGCCTAGATGACTCCTAAACTATTTCAGTCTACTTATTTTGGAGTGTAAAAAGCAGCACGTTGTCATAGGTAGCATGCTTGTTTTTGGAAGTGCTAGAGATCTCTTGGCAACGGAGGAAACACAAGTCCATCCAAAGACTGTACAAACCCACCTACAGCTTTCTACTAAATACAATGCTCTATCTGTCTGCCGTCCTTCTATTTTGCACCAAAGCCTTTTTTATCATCTAAACTGAGTTGTATATATCTGTTGTCAAGGGGTACAACACAAAACTGATCTGAGGCTACAATTGTATTAAATGCACATAGCAGAGCAGACTTGTAACCCACCCAAGGCTAACCAAAATAAACAACCCTTGGCGGCAAAAAATTCTTTGTGAAAAGCACAAAGAAGTCAATGTGAAAAGCCATGTATTTATTAAATATTGCAGGGCACGTAAAAACCAACAAATTAAATCTCTTTAATTATATGATTGACATTTTCAAAAAACAGCTACTTCTGAATGTCTCTTCCTTCTGGTCAGCTACGCCATAAGGATTGTATTTTATTGAATGTAGTGAATGAAGTCCCACCTGGTAACTATTAGAAAATTCTCAAACATCAAACTACTTCAAAACTAATGAATGAGGTTCGCAGCATTGACTGCTGGGAGGCAACAGGAAACACAATGCAATCCTTCTCTCTCTATAACCATTGCTCAGCTAGGGATGGTTTGATTAGCAATGCCTGTTAAAGCCAAGTGAAGTATTAAAGTCCCATATAAACCTTGTCCAAAAAATCCACATTTGACAAGAAAAAAATATATAATTGCAAAAGTGGATAATATTACAGATAAATCTGGGCTGTTTGAATATATTTGTTTTGCTGCTTAAAATCGTTACACTTTCCACTTTTGGGGGGTACGCATACCCTCCCTCTCCTGCTCCACACTAGTGCATTGTTGATGGTCTGTCTCTTGGGACACCCAGTGTTTGTACGATGTAATGTACAAATCAGAAGCTGTCTGTCATTTCTACCCATGTCTCTTGAGCTTGCACATTATTAGTGAAGCGTTCCACCAGAGGTCCCCAGGTATGGACCTTACCAGTGTACTAGAGTTATTGGGGAAGCAGGAATGTAGCTCATCCAATTCTGGAAACATCTTTGATTGGCTTCTGTTTATCAGTTAAGATATGGTGATCTAAGATGGAAACAGCAAAAGGTGTATGAGGGCCATAGGTTGTTGTGTTCCAGATTTCAATAAGAGCACTGACGCATTTCACGAACCTCTTTATAATTCTTGGAACTACAAATGATTCTAGCAGAATAGTCTGTCCTTCCAGCGTTTGTTGAGTTATGACACCCACAATACTCATCAGATCATGAGGATGTTTGATACAATAGTCCATATAGTGCTAATGGACTTTATAATGAAGACCCGTAGTTTTAAAGTACACATAGTGCAATTAAGTAAATCTGGCCATTTCAAACAGGTTGAAGTGGTATGGCTGCTTGAATGGCCCAGCAATGAGTATTCTAACTGAAAAGAATCATTCCGTGGTGACATCAGGTGACCAGAAGGTATGCTTGTTTTCAGAATGAAGATTGTTACCAACCAGTAACTGTGCACATGAGTCACTATCAGTGTAAGGTCTCACAGTGCAGGCAATAGACTCTGAAATATGATCTTCTATGAGAGCTTCACATGTTTTTTATGTCCAATGTTTATATGTACATTTATTTGAACACAAGGTACTTACCCCAGAATGTAATATAAAATATCCAGTAACACATTCACAGCTATACAGTATATGCAACTGTATGTGCAAATGTTTTGGGAGAACGAAATATATTTGCGATACGGTTCTATCATGGCGCAGGCGTTGATTTGTATGTACAAGAGAGTTTCCTTCATTCCCTGAACACAATTACAACCAGATATGGAGACAATTATGAATATATTAGAATGTCACTACATGCCTTTTTATATTGGTTCAATTTATTTTTTATTACTGTAGTGCAAAAAGCCAGTTCTGGGGGCTTGGGACTTTGGATCAGTCCCTAAAATGAAAGGGCCGAATTCCTCAATTAAGGTTCCTTAGGGGTTAAGAGTTCTTTAGGCCCTCCTTCTGCAAAATTAGTGGGGATCCTTGACATCCCAGACCCCTGGTGTCATACAGCCCTTTAGTGAGATAACGGTCTTCAACCTTTGGTCAGCTAGGTGGGACCCTTGACATCCCCGACCCCCGGCGTCATACAGCCCTTTAGGGGGATAACAGTCTTCAATCCTTAGGTCAGCTAGTTATAACCCTTGACATCCCCGATCTCCAGAGTCAGACAGGGGGGTAACGGTCTTCAATCCCTAGGTCAACTAGGTGGGACCCATGACATCCTTGACCCCCGGCGTCATACAGCCCTTTAGGGGGATAACGGTCTTCAATCCCTAGGTCAGCTAGGTGGGACCCTTGACATCCTCGACCCCTAGAGTCTTATGGCCTCTTAGGGTGCAAGGGTTTTCAGGCCTACCTCTGCCACAAGGTTCAGCTGGGCCCCTATCTCCCTGAGGATGGACGAACTTCCCTCATGAAACTGGTTCTTCAGTTTCCCCCGGAATGAGGGAGCTTTCGATGACTTTGGGAGAGGGTCATTCATAAGAATCTATACCCAAACCCCTTCAATAAAAACAAAACATGACACACAAAACAAAGACAACGTAGAGAGTGTAGTGTATGTGTTCAATAACTAAACACATAGTAGTAAACAAGACTCCTGCCTCTTGGCACCTGAACTTAGCCAGAAGGCAGAGAAGCAATATTATGAATCAATTTATATATCAGATTTAGTGGGTCTTTAATTAGTGGGTCATAACAGGGCCATAAGTAGAACTTTGTAGGCCCCATAGCACGAAGGTAGCCTCAGTATGAGGTATGAAGTTGTCTTTCTCCCCTCTGCTGCTACTTGGGACCTGTCATGGAACAGATGCTATGCATACCAGCTGCTCCATTCTCCCGATTTCAACAGGACAGTCCCAAATCACTGACCCCTAAATGGGTGGAGGTTCATCCAAGGAAGACTTTGGGGGGATTGGGGCCATGGTTAAGGTGGATCAGCATGGGGCTTATTTTGTCCTGACTTGGCATCTATAAATGTAGGGATGTATGTTCAACAGGGACTTGCTGTACTTTTGGCTAATGTACAATGTACAACTCATCAGATTAATTTTAATGTGATGCCTACTTCAACTTATATATCAACCTGTGGTCACCTCCTCCCAATCAGTAGACTATTTTCACGTACACTGCTGATCTTTCGTGGCACTTTATATATAAAAGTTAATCATAATAATTTTTTGTTCTACCTTCAATACCTGGAAAAGGTACATGCATGTTCTATATTGTTACCACATCACATCATGTATAGCAGTGTGCTCTCCTGTATGTGTGGTAAGCATACTTTTATACTACAGCGCAAATTTTGTAGCATAGATTTGGTACTCCACTATTATATATACATATATATCATAAATTAGACTTAATTATATAAAAAAAAAGAGTGGTCTCTCCTCCAGCCTGTGCTGTTAATGTGCACTGCCAGGTTCTTATTATTTATTAGATAAGTAAGTTGCAGAAACGGGTGTTTTATATAGCCTTCCATTGCCTTGACCTCAGTACAGTGGATATATGGTTAACGTTGGTGTTTGATACAAGCAAATTTAGTCATCTGTATCAATTATTTATCCGCATAAAGCACACTTTGTTGGCTGCGGTTCCAGCGATTTTACAGATGTATAAGATTATAACTGTGTGGGTAGCGGTGACAGAAGCTAAAATTAATGTCACATGTTGTAACCACCTCAGAGATTAGGTGTAATGTATACCTCCCTCTAAAAATACCTTGGATGCATTCTGTGTTTTTATAACACTAAGCATGAGAAGAATGAAGAATTGGCTTGAAAAATAGAGAGTACTTACCTTAAAGCAAAACTGAAATGTATCTGTTGTCTGCACACATAGAGGCCGCCATTTTGTGGGTTATACCAATATCCATGAATGAAGCCTATCTATTCATTAGAAATTAGTGACATAATTGCACCATGCCAATATATTTACTGTAGTACTCGAACTCAGTGGGAGTAAGACTGGACATTTATGGGCAAGATCCCAAAGTGGTTCTTGTAATAACACACGCTAGTGCATGATTATGATCCGTAAAGTTGTTTTCGACATCCCCTCCCTTAATATAATCTGCCCCTCTCATGTAGCACTCGGATATACCTGTTACATGAAGTTAGGTTGCACCGCAGCTCACAGCACTGAAGGATCGATTTGTCTCTAAGGATCTGTAGTGCTACATCGAGGGTGGATGCAGTTTATGTTGATGCTTGTCTAAAAGTAAACAACTATATAAATGAATGGTAATTTCTTCCTATGGTAGAGTGTTTTGTGATGGACTAGAGTGTGCTGATTTACTTACTTTGCACAAGTAAGTACTTACCCATTTCTTATATACTTATACTTTACTAACAATAATGTAATTACATTTTACACACTAATTAAAAAGAAATGCATTATTCATCTAAGACTGGACCATGGGTCTCACAGAGGACTATGAGACTTTGGCCATATACTTTTTGTTGTTTTTTTAAGAATTCTGACACTTCAGATACGCTCCTGAAACACCCCTTAATTCACTTGAATGGAATTCTAAATGAAAAACACTCCTAAAAGGGGAACCAAGCCCAAAAAGACAAAATCTGGCTCAATATCACCCTGCATGACACTAATAGGAATACACTGGCCTAGGATGATCCGATTGAAATCCAGTCAGGAAGTTAGCACTGTGTGTGTGGTCACCTACTGGCTGCACTAGGAGTCACCAGTACGACCTGGTCGCTCTGCCGGAGTTCCAGATCTGGCCAATTTGGCCACACTTGTGTGACTACATTAGTAATGACTCCTGTGGCTCATTGCATAGGTCGTATGACAAGATCCCCCCGTGTGGGTGTGTGGCCAGCTTAAGATCCTTTATTTTCAACTATTAGGACAAACCATGATAGGCTATTTGTAAACCAGTGTATTCTTTATGATTTACATTAGCTTTCATTTCTGCTTCTGTAAAAGTAGAAAGTGTAGCTTTGCTAAATTCTATTTCACAATATTTTATATCTTAATCTAGCCTGAGAAATGTGTTGTGGAAGACGGTGATTACTTCCATTCTCTCTGCTCCATTTATAGTGTCCTTGTTTCTCTATCCAACCAGGAAGAGGTTAATGTCAGACATTAAATGTCTGTTCTCGTTCCAATATGGGAACCGGATTAGTTCCACACCAGGGCTGAGCCAATGCCAGCACATCTGCTGAGAGTTATTCCACAGGAGGGGGAGCGCATTCCCAGTGAAATCCGAGCAGCTGCTGTCTACACACTGCTCAATCCACCAGCCAGGAGGAACCATTAAATTACTACTGGGTTCTTGGGATTCACTGGTAAAAGTGCATTACACAACGTTAGAAACGGGGTTTGTCACCATCACTGAAATACACAGCAACAATCGCAGACTAGGTTCTGTGATAGCATCTTGATTGTCTTCACCATAAAATAGCTAAATCCATAAAATGCAAATAATATAAATAAATACATATATATATATATATATATATATATATATATATATATATATATATATGTGTCAATTGTATCAATTGTACATATGCAATTTGGTAAAAAAATATTTCATTGTATACCTGCTTTAATCTATCTTCCTCTTTGCATTTACTGTGTAAGGACAGTGACTTTTGAATGCAAATTAGTAGAAGAAAGATTCAGCAGCACTACTGCATAACTGAAAGATGGGGCAGGGACTAATGCGAGTTCTCTGTACAGCGCTGCGTAATTAGTGGCGCTATATAAATAACTGATGATGATGGCTTCTGCATTAGATAGGGGATCAATAACAGTAATTACAACAAAGGCGTATTTGATATTTTGCAATGTATATAATGGTTACCTTCTGCATAAGACACTTAAAATATGCACTCATATCCCTTACTATCCGTGAAACCCACTTAAACATTTGCAGCACCTTTATTTCTAAGATACCAACTTTAAGACGTATTTGGTACAAAGCAAAAGAAAACACCTTAGAATTACACTAAGAAAAATGCTGTAAGATCTCTCCAGCAAGGATGTAGGGTACCATTTTATAGCATGAAAATTAAACAGATTAAATGAAGAATAAGCACAGGCAGGAACAGTTTAAAAAGCTGTTTAAAAAGCTAACAAAAAGAAAAACCTACTAAATTGAAGTCCAGATATAGTAACCTCAAGTTCATCCCTCTGGATTATAAGTGTTTAATGTCAAGAGGTGTCTTGTATTCTTATTTTCCATTTAGTATTCAGTACTTTTCATTGCTATAAGAGAAGTTTCTTTTATTTTCCTGCTCATCCAGATGTTTCTCGATTTGAATCTGGTGGGGACAGAACCATTTGATCCTAATCAGGTCATTGGAATGTTCACAGCAGCACAGATAATTTCAGGACATCCGATCTTGTGGGAGTCAGTGACTTGTGCGCTTGCGCTAGTAAATATAGGACTGCATGTGAGAGGGGCATTGTCGTGACACGAGGACTTGATGTAAGGGTCCTATCTAACTGACACAGGCAGAATTTGGTGTCAAACAAACCTCTATACGAAACAAAGTTCATACGTCCAACTTGTTTTAAAGTTCTAACTACAGGGTCAAATGTGTCTGAAGGTTACTTTCTCCAAATAATAAAAGTGAAAGTTTATAGAATGACCAGCTCCAGATGTGGTGAGGAACATACTGAAGTTGAGCGGTTCCCACAGGTATAAGTTGCTGTATAGTTCCATATTTGTAGTGTTTAAGCTTGCGAATGTCACAAAATGTATGTGCAAACAGCCAGAATGCAAAGGGTTTCAGGAAGCTCCTATCTATAAACAACTTAACTCTGGGTCAAATCTTCAAACTCTTAAGCCCATTCAACCAGTAAATTACAAGTGGCCGATGTATGTTGTTCCCATCTTGATGTTGCTTAGGCATCCAAAGCTAGGACAAAATCTAAGTATGACGACCCGGTCTGACTCGGACTCTCCTGCGTCGGAGGGACATGCTAACCGGCTGCTTTCCAAACCTCTCCATGATCTCCTTGATCCGTGCCAGGTTGGACTTGGCAAGGATAAAGTCGCAGCGTGTGGCTCCCATCTCATACCCCACGGCACAGTTCCTGGTGGAGAGTGTGAATCCTTCAGCTCGAGCAGTTACTGCATATTCTCCTGGGTTCAGCAGCCGCCAGTAATCTCCATCACTCGCTAGAGACAAAAAGAATTGACAAAAACTTTAATTAAGGGCGCAAGTTACCAGCACTCTCAGTCATATATTTAAAGATTCGAGAGCTTATCAGGACTGAAGCTATTTGAGATACATGTGATCATGCGGAGGATTTTATTTCTTATGCACAGCAGACCTCTGTCTCAATCAGAACAGAGCTAGCACTCAGAGCTGCAGAGTGCAAGTAAATATAATGTAAAATATCTCATGTTTTCTCAAAAGTATGGGTACTATTTGCTCTGTCTGCTGGAACTTCAATGACAATGTCGGAAAGGTGGGTTAATAGTTGACAGGCCGCCTTCTTAGGCTTCACTCTAGGAGTTAGGCTGACAGCACTCAGTCAATCATTAGTCTTAATGAGGCATTAGGTTTACACATGGGGGTGGCGATTGTGACAGGTTATAATAGGGTGGTCAAAGTTGTCTACCTAAGGTGATAATCTATGTGGGAACACCTGAGTGAATATGTCTTTGAAGCTCAGGGGAAGAGCTCCTTCAACTCTTCACCACGCAAGCATTTGAGAACTCCTCTGAATTCTCCACTATGCAGGCAGCAACACTCCTTAGAGACTGGTGTACCATCAACTACTGTTTAATTTTACCTCCACCATAGTTTAACCTCACCCTATTACCCTCATCCATAACTCCTCTTTCTCCCCTTCCCACACTTCCCTCCATTATCCCATTTCCTCCCTGCCATCTCCACTCCATTCTCAATTCTCCCCTAACATCCAGCAACCCCTGGACAGACCACCCTGCTCCCTGTCTCAGTCCTTTGCCCACTCTCATACGTTCCCACCCCTAGCCGCTGCCCTGACCCATTGCTTTGTGGACCCGCTCAGCACACATCACACTGGTACTCCTTGCTCCCTACACCCGTGTTCCACTAACAATGTCAAGCTCATCTACATCTCTCCACTTCCCTTCTTCCTGTTCTCATGTGCTCTATGGAATGCCATCCCAACAAACTGGCCTCCATTGTGCCATCGTGACTGCTTCATCTCCAACTCCCTCAACCTCCTTCTTTTTTCTTTTTTTTCTTTAAATGTATTGTTCTCAAACGGTCTTTAAAAAGAAGACTGACAATATTACATCATGGTGTAGTGAAGAGGTACATCACACAAATGTACAAAAACATAAAGTAAGGCTAAAAGAGAGAAAACTGGATATGCCGTAATCAAGCAGAGGCATCAATCATGAGAGACCGGAGGATTTTTGTAGTTATACAGAGATTGAGGGAAAGAAAAGAGTAATTAAGGAGCTAGAAAAAAGAGAAGGAGATGATGATAAAGAGAAGAAAAGGACTGAGAAAGAAAGGAGAAGGGAAGAAGAGAAGAAGGGAGAGGGACAGGGAGAGGGAGAGGGGGAGAGAGAGAGAATGAGAGAATGAATCCGTCTTTGGGAGAGAGAAAGGGAGCGGGATATGGATGGTAGTGAGCAGGATTGATGTGTGCATCAGGAAGGGTGGGAGTGGTATTAGAATTTTGATATCCATGGGTTACAAACTTTATTAAAGGACAGAAGAATTATTGATGCTTCTGGTCATGAATTCCATGCAGTGGATATGTCAGAGTCTGGTGATAACAGTGGTGAGGGTTGGGGGAGCAGTTTGTTTCCAGTCAGCCGAAATTTGACAAGTGGCGGCTCAAATAATGTGGCGGGCCAATTTATTCTGGTTTCTGGTAGCCGAAAGTAAACCCAGAGGGAGGAGAAAGAACTTTAGATGCAACAGGAAAGAAATTTGAATTATAGACTTTAATATGGATTTAATATCATGCCGAAACAGGGTCAGATTTGGTCAGTCCCACCATATATGAAGGAATGGCCAGAGCATGCACCCCAGCATCTATCAGAGGAGTCAGGCAGCATTTTACAAATGCGAGTAGGCACATAGTATCAGCAGAACAGGAGCTTATAAACATTTTCCTTTATACAGACCTTCCTTCTCTCTTCTTACAGTTCCGCCTTATCTCTTTCTACACAGCCTTACTTCAAATGTCTCATTATATCCCAGTACTCCAAACACTATTACCTCTTTTCCACCTTCAACTTTCTCCTCTTCGATGTCTCTTCCTACAGCAACTCAAGCCATGTTTGGTACACCCATATTCCCGGGCACATGGTGGAAACACGTTGGTATGCTCCCAATTTGTGTTCGCCCCCCCACCACACCCTTCACTATATTACTCATTGTTGTTCATTTTGGCATTTTTTTATTGTTTTTTTGTTTTTGTTCTACCTCAATTGTATGACGCTGCAGACCCCTGTGGCACCTTATAATACAATATAATGATAATAATAATAATAATAATCCTGAAAAGGAGGACTCTGAAAATTGCATCAACAAATAGTTCTTCATGACAGTAAATTAAACGTAAACTCTACAAATTATCATAAATATAAAAAAAAGCAAACACACAAAACATTAAAACAGACAGATCCGAAGATCACATTGAAAACCAGGAGAGAACTATTCATCTCTTAGACAAAGTGCAGCAATAAATAAGAGATAGCTTTGTCACTTTTATTTAAGAAAGAAAAAGCAGAAGAGAGCGTGGGTGGTTTAAACTAATCCTGGCAGCGGATATACTCAGCATGTGGTGGCTGGAACTATTCCCAGTATTACTGTAAGTTTCTAATTACTGAACTGTTAATTACATAGAGAAATATACACTTAATCCTGTGCTCACTAAGACTGGTGTTTTAGAATAAAGGGAGAAAGGATAAGATTAATGGGATACATTTTTCTTCCCCATGAGAAAATGTGCGGCTAAATAATGTAATGCCATAAAATGCACTGGAATTATGTTTTTTTTTAGCGGATTCTAAATGACAGGTCTGCACTAGGGAAAAGGTATTTTTCCCTTAAAATATTTAAACACTGTTGATACTAGAAATTGTAAATGAAAGAGGCTATTTAAAAGCCTCCTGCCGGTTTTATAGCAAAATGGATGTGCAGGTTTTTTAAAAGGAAGTCATGGAATGCATGGAATAATATAAGTTAGTGTTTCACGTAATGATACATATCTAACTCCGCTTCTATGGATACAAGAAAATGAATGCTAGCAATTATATAGTCAGTTGGACTAGGATTAACCAATTATTTATTAAGGCATTAATTAAGCACAAAATGTCTTAATCTTCAATATAACTGTGTTATCTTATCTACAAAGCTTTCAAAAACACTACCCCTCCATACATCTCAAATCTCATATCAAAATACTCTCCCTCCCGCCTTCTTAGATCTACCTCTGACCTGCGCCTTGTCTCGTCACTACAAGACTTCTCCCGTGCTGCTCCCCACTTATGGAATTCCCTACCACGCTCAATCAGATTTTCCCACAGCCTTCAAATCTTTAGACGTTATTTGAAATGTTTAGACGCTCTATCTCTTTTTTAGAGGGGACCTTATCCCCGATAACACTATTCACACTAATGTACCCTCACAGCTCTCCCAATCTGCACTCTAAGCCACATTCACTCCTCTTGTTTCAGCTGTGCCCACTTTCACTTAGAATGTAAGCTCTCTAATGAGCAGGGTCCTTCATACCCTTTATTTTATTTTCTGCGTTTATTTTGTCTACCTTGTATATCCCTGTTTTATGTATGTTCTGTTTTCCCTACTGTACGTCGCTGCGAGAGCACTGTGGTGCCTTACAAATCTACCATAATGATAATAATATTAAAAAACAAAACAAAATTAATTACATATTCAAAAGATCACATGGAGTGCACTCAGGGAATGAACCTGCAAGTTCACTAGAAGACAACGCAGCCTCCAACTCAACTCGTTCTCCAGGTGTTGTCTTATGTCATGTATTGAAGATTAAAGTTCTCTCTCACAGAATGAACTAATGCTCATGAGGAAAAATGGTTTAAGGGTAGTGACAGGTGAAGGAGCCAGCTCGCAGCTTAATGGTAAATGAGGCTCATTCTGAAGACCTGGATTCCAATCCTGGCACTGACTCCTTGTGACATTTGGACACGTCATCTAATCACACTGTGTTCCAGCTCTGTGACACTTACTTTATAGGGAATAGTTTACTTGTGTGTCAGAGCTAAACATTTTGCCAGCATATAAAAGGGCCTTGCCTCGAAACAACACCACTTAGGCCAAATTGATTAGGACAGGATGAAAATGCCTTATGTTGTCTATGAAAATTAAAATGATTTCTAACCAACATTCATGAGCCAAAAAGAATGTCAGCCTTGACTGGAGCCAGCTTACGTACTCTGATGGCACCTGGAAACCTGCAAGACTTCCAAATACAAGTGCCAGCCTGTTGTGGTCACGATCATTTAAAGCCCACGTGTCCAAGCTTTGAAAACTGAGAGATATAGGGGTAAATGTATCAAGCTGCAAGTTTCCAGCAGGTTTGAAAAGTGGAGATGTTGCCTAGAGCAACCAATCAGATTCTAGTTATCATTTATTTAGTGCATTCTACAAAATGACAGCTAGAATCTGATTGGTTGCTCTTGGAACATCTTCACTTTTAAAATGCGCCAGAAACTCGCATCTTGCTACATTTACCCTCTAGTCCGGCGGTTCCCAAACTGTGCGCCACGGCTCCCAGGGGTGCCGCGGCGCTGTCACTGGGGTGCCGCGGGCCAAGCATTGAAAAAAAAGAAAAAGCACAGAAACTTACCAATCCGCCGGGCGCCGGGACCCAGAAGACTCCTCTCTCCCGCAGCTGTCACTGAATATCGACGTCAGTAACAAGCTGCTGCGGGAGAGAGGAGTCTGCTGGGTCCCAGCGCCCGGAGGATTGGTAAGTTTCTGTGCTTTTTCTTTTTTTTCTATGGCTGGCACGCGGCAGAGAAGAGAGGGAGCGTGACAGTGGGGGAGAGAGGGTGACAGCGGGGAAGAGAGGGTGACAGCGGGGAAGAGAGGGTGACAGCGGGGAAGAGAGGGTGACAGCTGGGGCAGAGAGCGTGACAGCGGGGAAGAGAGCGTGACAGCGGGGAAGAGAGGTTGACAGCAGAGAAGAGAGGTTGACAGCAGGGAAGAGAGGGTGACAGCGGGGAAGAGAGGGTGACAGCGGGGAAGAGAGGGTGATAGCTGGGGCAGAGAGCGTGACAGCGGGGAAGAGAAGGTGACAGCTGGGGCAGAGAGCGTGACAGCGGGGAAGAGAGGTTGACAGCAGAGAAGAGAGGTTGACAGCAGGGAAGAGAGGGTGACAGCGGGGAAGAGAGGGTGACAGCGGGGAAGAGAGGGTGACAGCGGAGAAGAGAGGGTGATAGCTGGGGCAGAGAGCGTGACAGCGGGGAAGAGAAGGTGACAGCTGGGGCAGAGAGCGTGACAGCGGGGAAGAGATGGTGACAGCTGGGGCAGAGAGCGTGACAGCTGGGAAGAGAGGGTGACAGCTGGGGCAGAGAGCGTGACAGCGGGGAAGAGAGGGTGACAGCGGGGAAGAGAGGGTGACAGCAGGGAAGAGAAGGTGACAGCGGGGAAGAGAGGTTGACAGCAGAGAAGAGAGGTTGACAGCAGGGAAGAGAGGGTGACAGCGGGGAAGAGAGGGTGACAGCGGGGAAGAGAGGGTGATAGCTGGGGCAGAGAGCGTGACAGCGGGGAAGAGAAGGTGACAGCTGGGGCAGAGAGCGTGACAGCTGGGAAGAGAGGGTGACAGCTGGGGCAGAGAGCGTGACAGCGGGGAAGAGAGGGTGACAGCGGGGAAGAGAGGGTGACAGCGGGGAAGAGAGGGTGACAGCGGGGAAGAGAAGGTGACAGCGGGGAAGAGAAGGTGACAGCTGGGGCACAACGGGGCAGAGTAGTGTAACAGGGGCAGAGAGGGTGACAGCTGGGGCACAACGGGGCAGAGGAGAGTAACAGGGGGCAGAGGAGGGTGACAGCTGGGGCACAACGGTGCAGAGGAGTGTAACAGGGGGCAGAGTAGTGTAACAGGGGGCAGAGGAGTGTGACAGCGTGACAGAGGGCAGAGGAGGGGGACAGTGTGAGAGAGGGCAGAGGAGGGGGGACATCGTGAGAGAGGGCAGAGGAGGGGGGACATCGTGAGAGAGGGCAGAGGAGGGGGACAGCGTGACAGAGGGCAGAGGGGGCAGTGTGAGAGAGGGCAGTGTGTCTGGGTGCAGAGGGGGCAGTGTGTCTGGATGCAGAAGGGACAGAGTGCCTGAGGGCAGAGTGTCTGGATGCAGAGGGGGCATTTTTGCATACAGCTAAATAAGTATTTCTGTCCTGACCTAAATATTTATTACAATTTTTTGACCCAACTACTTCTAAAACAGGACTGCTCAATAATTATTTTGGAGGGGTGCCTTGAAAAAATTTGGAGACTCTAAGGGTGCCGCGAACTGCAAAAGTTTGGGAACCACTGCTCTAGTCTGTAAAAGAGGAGGATTGCAAATTTTTCCTAAAAAGTTACATCCAGATGGAGTGCTTTGACATTTCAGATAAACTCCTCAAATACCCCTCTGTTCATTTGAATGAAGTTCTAAAAACCCCAAAAAACTCATAACTGCTATGAGCAGTTTCCAGGATGCAGCATGATAGGGAAAATGCAGATAGTGTTATATCATGTGTTATGCCTCCTCTGCTTCTTTTGCAAAAGAGTAAAAAGTGGACATGGTTCACTTAACAATTCAACAAAACATCAAGGGCTAGATTTACTAAGAATCGAATTTGATGACGGTTTGAAACCACCATACATCACCGGCGATTTGGTGCTCCAAACCGACGCATTTACTACAGGGCGGTTTTAGGCTGCGATTTAAAATGACTGGCGATGTGTGGCGGATTTAAAAAGCTAAACCACCATCAAAACCAGCATCCAAAAGACAGGACAGGACAATACCTGCTTCTAAATGGCTTAAGAACTCAAACATGCTGTTTGAACTATCTTGCCATTCAGAACATAAGAGAAAGCCCAATTGACATTTAAATTATTTGGGCAATCATTATTTATTGATTACGGGGCAAAATTAATTTAATATTCACTTATGGGGGGCAGAAATTTCATTATATTAAGGGGACAAAATTATTTAATTGTTATATTATTCGGGCACTATGTAATGCCAAATTGTGCAACATAAATAATTATATCCACCATTAACAATCAGTTAATATTATTATATATTCACATTTACCCCATAATATAATGCTATAATAGTGTCCCCTTAAACAAAATATAAAAAAAAAATTCCCTCATAAGTTAATATTAAATACATTTTACCCCTTAATCATAATGATTTCTGAAATAATTTAAATGTCAGTGGTGTTTTCTCCTATGTTCTGAAGGGCAAAATAGCTCTAACAGCAGCAGTTTGAGCAATCTCACCACTTACAACCACCGCTTTCATTTTGGCTGTTTGGATGGCTGTTTTGCAGCGCTTTTGAAAACCCCAGTTTAGTAAATCTGGTGGTTTGTATGTTCATCATTGTTAAAATCGGGGTGGCGATTTGTAAAGTGGTGTTTTTGAAAAATATCAATTCTGGCCGTTTTGGTTTGGGCTTTAGTAAATCCAACGGTTTCAAAACTGCCAGAAAAATAGCCAAAAACCGACGGCTTGACCAAACCATCCTTTGAGTAAATCTAACCCCCAAATGTCTTAACCTCTCAAACTATAGTGTGAAAGGTTAAGTTCAAAGTCAGACCATTGCATGTTCATAAATTCTGAAGATTATAGTGAGCTCTCTGTATGGCAGAAGGAACTAAACATCAAGAACCAAAAGGGTTAGTAGTGATGACGGGCAAAGGAGCCAGGTCACAGGTTAAGCACTCAGACGGTAAATAATGTGAGTCTTCCTGAAGACACAGGTTCTAATCCCTTAAAGTAGGATTAGGATGGAGCAGACTTTGCCCATAACGAACCCTATAATTATCTTAGTGATGCCAGTGTTTTAAAGTTTTATTTAATTGAAAAATTTAAGCTGAGATACAGCTGGTGGGACAAATTTTCAACTCAGTGGGCTATGCAAAAGCTAATTGAGCTAATTGAGAGCATGCACAGTATTTACTATTTTAAACATTTTATTATTTTTTTTCACTTACTGGAACTGACAGCCCAGACCTGCGCTTTCCACTCCACTGTCCCTGCCGTGTGCCGGGTCACGCATGCGCATATCCACCGCGACTGACCCGTTAAGTGCGGCGATAATTGACTTTTCTTGCAATAAGCAGTGTTAGAAAATCAGCCTTATTGCTGCAGAATGATAAATAGGCACGAATGGGAACTAATAAGTCGTCTCTGCAGTTTCTTACTTTCCTTATACTCTATCCTCTGAAATACAAACACTGCTGTTTTCATTCTACAGATGGAATGTTAACGAACCTTACCCTAGAAATGTTACAAGACGATTCCACAGCCTCTCATTATGATGAAGCTATGCTCCCACTCACATTCAATGATACATTTAGCAAACTTAGACCAAGTATTTACCTTACATTATGGCTTCTAATCCAGCTTTGTATATGTGCAAAACAGAAGGTTACGCCAAAAGAAAATATCTGGAAAAATACACGATGTGTTTATGGTCTACAAATATTATTTCATGTCTCTTTATATTCCATCATCTTCTAGTCACATGACCAAGACTAGGAGTGCTGCATGGGAGGAGAGCCTAGCCCTATTGATGCTGAAAGGGTTATACAAAAAAGGGTCTTCAGTACTGGAGTGCTGTACAGGAAGCCGGCTGTGCCAGAGGTGGGGTACAGGCTGGGAGAGTGAGAATATAGCTTTCCATAAGGCAAAGTCATTAGAATGTGAGATATTTCCAGAGGACTTTTAACTCCAGTTCTGAAGGTCGGAGAAATAAGAGTTTGTAAGAAAAGTATTCACATAACAGCCCAGGGATCCATTTGTGTATCCTAGCAAATATTAATGGGTGCAGCATGGCAACTGAGGAGCATTAGTGCAAGGGACGCAGACACGGAAACTCTGAAATGGGAGGAAGACTTGGAACAACGTCCAGTCAGCACGTGGCTGATCAAGGTGCACAGCGCAGAGAATATCCGAGGCAGGATTGACATTGCTTATCCTTATGCCAGCGAAGAGTGAGATGGAAGCTTCACGACTACTGTTATTTACTATTTGTGTCTGATAGACTGTAATACGTGAACTGAGATGCATACATTGTGTGGGGTCATGTAAATAAATGTATACCTGCATAAACTGAGAAATAGGAAGTATGAAGCCCTGCTGAAGCAGTGCAATTATGACTGAGGAAAAGGGGGGCTTGGCGTTGCCACCTTTTTACTGGCATCAACAGAGCAGGATGCCAATACTTAGTGCCACAGGTACTGTGCAGATTTGTATTTATGATCCAATTATGCTTCTGTTCAATTACAAATGAAGCTCTAGTTACTCCACACTGATTTACTCACGCTGCCCGGATCTGGGGTCATCTCTGAAACTTTTTGCTAAGCCAGTTTTCTAGGTGTTTATTATATTAAGATGGTTCAGTATAAACTGATCTCATTTGGCATAATCAAAGCTCCATCTGTATTCATTATTCTCTCTGACCCCTTAGTTGTTAATTATTTCCCTTTATTTCACATCTGTAACACTTTAAAGCGTGCAGTTTTCCAGATCCTAAAAATTAAAGTGGAATAATGTAGGATGTGCTGTGCTCCAGGTTACAATATGGCTTCATTTATGTGGAGTATCAGATGGCAGCATTGTACATAATAGGCATGTATATAATATTGCACAGTACAAGCTGTGCCGGTGGAGGGGTACTGGGTGTTTTAGATGCCATATCCCTTAGATGCCCCCATCCCTTGTGGTTCCCTATCGTCCTCGGAATACACTAACTCTGCAGACGCTGCTCCGCCCCACATCCACCCCGCCACTTCTTACCTTGTGGAGCAAGCAAGGGGGCAACACTTATCAGAGGAGCAGGGTGCCAATTTAAGTGCTGCCACCCACTGCTCCTCCGACTTAGTGACAGACTAGGGGTGTGGCATTGGGTGTGCCAGTAGTAATAAAAACTATTAACCAATGGGGTCAGTTCAGCTGATTTGCATATATTTCATTTAGTTTGCAGATGAAGGTAAATTAAAAGTGAAGTAATAGAAACAGGTCACTGCAGATGAATTACTGGCAGGAGAAGCAGAGGTGTGGTCCTGCCACATGACATGCCTGGGAATCTCTCCAGCTGACCTCCAGTACCTGAGCCAAAACCATAGCAGATCCATCTAACTAACCATGGTTACTACTCTCTAGGAATTATATTACCCTATGATCTCATGCACCTGCAAAATAAAACTAAAACTTGAAAATGTTTATGCCTCACTTTTCTTAATTCTCAGTCCACAAAAGTCACCAGAATGGGGGTGAATACTGGATACAGCATTTTAAGGACATCACAGTAACAAGTTTTTAACCAGACAATGCTGTGTACCATTATGGTTATTAGAAAACAGCTGCAAATTAATGAAATCCCATGTGTTTATTGTTAACTATGAGTGAGAGGGAGAAAGAGGGGGAACAGAGAGGGAGGGCAGAGGAATATACACCTCTCCTAAATTACACCCTTTCCACTCAGTCCAACTTTGAACCCCCCCAAAACACACAACTGTGGATGATTTGAGTTAAGTAGAAAATTGGTATCAGCAGTACTTTCAATTTACTCATTCTGCGCCTCTCCCTCCTGGGTAGAAGCCGTCTGCATCCTTGTCCTACACTGAACTCTGATTGTGTGCGAACGCTGATAGCTGCTAAGAGCACGACCTGGAGGCAGCAGATGGAATCCTGCTAGAACAGGGGAAGAGTGGGAGAGGTCAGCACAGCGTGGAAATATATTTGGCATCAGATATAGTGCTGCACATTAGTTCTTGGCACCAGATATGTCTGTGTGCACAGGCTTACCATTATTTGCCATAAGTGTGCCTTAAAACTACACCTCAATCTCCCTTTCAAATAATTTCCAAATAATAATTTTTGATTGATTCAATGTTATGAATCCTCATGTGACCAGTATACAATGCAGAGCACCATCAGTATACAAGGCAGAACCCAATCTAGTAACCAATAAAGAATAAAAATAGCATTCTAGTAACCAGTATATAATATAGAGCCAAATTGTAACCACTAAAAATTGTAGACCCTATTCAGGTGACAGCTCATTGGTGAGTTACAAAGTGTAATAAATGAAGTAGGATACTACGGTATCAGCTATCACTGGTGATTATGCATTTTTGTTGTTTATGATCCTGAGCCATTGTTACCTCTCCCTTATCTACAGACTATACGGAGCCACAACCAGCAAGGGGTCCCGGTGAAAAGTGTTCTGTCACGCAGTCCATACCCCGCCCTTGACAGATAAGTTCCACCAACTGGTGAATGGAGAGGTGGGCTTGTACCCAACACTCCCTTACAGTGGGAATGAGAGGAGGTATAAAAGAAGAAACCCGAGTACCAGGAGGGTGTGAGGATTACTGGAAGTCATGAGTGGCAAGAGGTTATCGCTCTGTTAAGACTCTTAAAGGCTGCAATGAGAGGCCTGTAAGATGCAGAAACCTTCCTTTCATTCAATCTCGTACTCTTTGTGTCTTGTGATGCTGTGTGCCCGCCGAAAGTGGGGTGACATTTGAACTTGACCACTATCTTTCCAGCAGTACGAGACAAGCAGCCCATTTTCTCCGGAGTGTGCCAAGCAAGGAGATCTCCAGGGATTTTCTGAGAGCGTATGTATTTTTTCTGTTGGTGAATGTTTCTTAAATTGGCCAAAACATTCTATATTCAAATATTTTGCCTGGTTGTGAACTGTTTATCCGTGACCACTGCAACGGGGATGGTGAAGGCTGAAGTAGGTCCTGTAAGTTTTGGCTTGCCGTGGTGGACGTTGTCCAGAGACACATTCCCACACACTTACCTTACTGCTGAAAAGGATCCAGTTCTTCTGAACCTTTATCTTCACAGTGCACATGGGCAGCATGTCACTCCTGTCCCTTCAGTAACACCAGTAGGAGATAAAGAGCATCAGAAAACAGAGGGTCACTGATTTAGTGATATCATTCAATGAGAGGTCAGACACATTGACTGATATCCCTAAAAGGAGACAGAAATGTACTCTACAGCCTCCTCTCTTCGCACCACAATCTCCTTTGCACAAGTGCCAAACCTCCTAGTTCAAAACTAATAATCTTCAATAAACAAGCCACTGACCTGTACGTATGTCATGATTGATCCCTTCCACAGATATAATTGCATTTCCAATCCCTCGTCCGTATATATCCCTCACAATACCCTTAATTCCACGATGAACCTAGAAAAAAAGGAAAAATGTACTTTCTCTCCAATGTTCAATGCAGCTAAAGTACAACTAAACTTAAAGTACACATGGCCTTACGTAAAAGAACTACCAGTAATTTTACATACAGCATAGATGCTGTATACACAAACAATTCAGGAGTTAATGACATCTCAATCTCAGAGTATCATATGGAAACTCAGTGCTGGGCAGTGGCTGTGAAGGCAAATAGAATTTTGGGATGCATAATAAATGTGGTTAAATGTACATGATGCACAATAAAAAAAAATGGGGTTAAATGCACATTATTACCATCATATAAATCACAAATTAGACCACATCTTGAGTATGGTGTACAGTTGTAGACACCTCCATGTAAGGAGGACACAAGAGAACTGGACAGGTTTCAGAGGAGGACAATAATTCATTAATAAAGGAAATGGAGGGGTAATATTGTACAGACAGGTTATAAGAACTAGCAGAGTTTACTTTGTAAAAATAAAACTGCCTTAGACAATGTACAATTAACATGCGTAAATATATATGAGGTCAATACAAAAGATTGGTCTAATGAACTTTTTGCTCCTATAGCCATATAGAGGACAAGTGGTCTTCAGTTGCAAATGGAAGAAAGGTTTCACCATAAGCATAAAAAGGGTTCTTTACTGGTAGAGTAATTAATCTGTAGATTTCCTTACTACAAGAGATGCTGCTGGCAATTTCATGGATGGCATGATGTGGCTGGGAGGGCGTGACGAATGTAATGTTTTATTATAATGTATGTATCAATGCCCCATGTTGGCCACGCCCACAACACAATGTGGCCACGCCCTTGTTGGCGGTGCCGTTCTACGGCGGCACACAGTTCCTTTCGTGCTGGAACTGATGTGGGTCTGTGTACTTTAAATGCCAGGGCTGATATTTAGTCCCAGTCCGGCCCTGCTCCAGAATAACTTAAGACAAGGCGCTAACCTGCTCCATGAAGACAATTAAGGATTCTCTATTGTTTTCCCATTGTTCCGCCAGTTCCTTCTCATGCGGGAACTTGTCACAGTCCAGATAGATGGATATCTCAAAGCAATTGGTGTGCAGGTAGCTAAAGTCATTAATGCCTGAAAACAGTAATACAAACTAAGTAAAATAAGAAAAAAGAAATAAAATGCATAGTAATAAAACAAAGCGGGTATCATTAAAGATAAAAGTACAAGCACTACAGTCTTCTTGTAGCACTTAACACGTTCTAGAAGTTGAGTGATAATTCAGGATAAGGCAGATATTCACTAAGAACTAATGACATCCCTCTGACTTTCTCATGAATTTTGATTGGGTGCAAAAGCATGGCTGTCTCCACTATGTGTGGACAATGTGTACACTTTAATATATTACAGGACTAAGCAAAATTATGGGGCCTGTAATTTTCCCTATTATGGCAAAACGCCATGGGCAATGTTGCAAGATAAAAGCAGTTTGCTAGAGATTTTCTAGACGTATGTAGTACAGATGATGCTAAATTAAATCCAGTCCCACTGTTGGCATTTTTACTGTTTCTTTGTTGCAATTGTTTGCATATGTTTTTAATAACAACCATTTATTGTACCAATAATTGTAAATAAGATGGTTTATGGACTGCAATTTCCATTTAGTCTGTTGCTTGCCTGGATTCTAGAACATTAGTAATTTATGCTGGCTCGGGACCTAGACCCATAAACTACAACAGTTCTTAGTCTTACTATATTACTCTTGCTTTTGCCTTATTGTAGTAATTTTGAATTATTTCTTCATGTGTATTGTTGTCCACAAAGCCACCCATTAGCTGGAAGATGTCCCAAAAAATGCAGAAAACTAAGCAGATAATTGAATAATCCCCCAGTAAAAGCAGCTATAGATTTTATGGAACTTCAGGATTCCTAAAGGCAGTATGGTCTCATTACACGGTTTATTAGTTGTAAATTGTAACATAATATGTTGGAGGTTTACAAATACTATGTAATAATAATTATAATGTCAGGGATATTAAGCCTAAAGAACAGTTAGGTTAATTATAAAAAATGATGTGTTTTCACAACAAATGTATATGCAAATGTTCCTAAACCATGAATGACTTTAAGATATTTAAAGGGACTTTATAATTGTTTTTTTGATGCATACTTTCATAGCCCTTAATGGTTCTCCATTGGAACGCAGATATATACAGGGACATTGATACAGTGAGGCAAGGTGAGAACATCCTCCACAAGGATTAAATCCAGGTGCAACAGAGACTAGATTCTCAGCTAAAACCCAGCTCCTCTATGAGCTGACCCCAAAGACTAAATCTAGGTATAGCAGAGACTAAATTCTCAGCTAAAACCCAGCTCCTCTATGAGCCAACCCAGGAGGATTAAATCCAGGTAAAGCGGAGACTAGATTCTCAGCTAAAATCCAGCTCCTCCAAGTGGTGGTGTGGGGGTGGGGGGTTGACATGGGGGTATTGGAACAGCAACATTGGGCCTCATTTAATATTAGGTGCCATGATGCCCCTTAGATATCTTTATATCTGACAATTTTCTGAAATGTTTACAGATTATGTTGGGGAATGCTTCTTATGAGATTAGCAATTTACTGAACAGCATGTTGGAATCTCTAGGAGAACTTACTTCCGGCAACTGTATGCCAAGAGGCCCCATTGACGGTGCCCTCCTCCTTATTAAAGTCCTCAGAGTGACAGGGCCTTCGGCTGGAATCTGTCATATGTCGATGGGTGGAGGCATACGAATATGCCAGCCAGCGATATACATGGTCATCGGGTGTTGCTGTATATTCCTGGGTCTTCCATAGCGATCGCACCATATCATAGGGATAAGACACCACCAGCTCTCCCCCCTGCAGGTTTCCTCCCAGAACAAAGGGAATCTTTTCCATCCACGTAATGAGAGCTCGAGTTTCCATAGCAACCTACAGGAACAAATAATAACAGGATTCCATAAAGAAACAAGTTTTCATCAGTCTTGGTTACATTCCTCCCAACTGTCCCAATTTAGACAGGACAGTCAGGATTCTAATGGACTGTCCCGCTAGTCCAGCCTGGAAAGTTGGGATTTATGTCCACTTCTTATCTGCCACTGATGCGCATGGCAATACAGTGGTGTATTTAAGAGTAGGGATGGAGGCTGGGGATGGCCAAGCACTTCAGATTCACTAGTTGGGCTCCCCCAGGGGGGGGTATAGCATGCCCACAACCTGCCTGATTCCCAAATTTATAATGTTAGGAGGCAAGGTGCCGATTGGGCAGGACTTGGCAAAACACAAATGATGGTTGCTTTTGACAAAATTAGAGCTAACATAATATACCCAAATACCCAAAAAGGTACAGCCCTCAAAGGAATATTAAGGTTGAAAAATACAGATAGAAAAACATATAAAATAGAATTCTTGTTTGGAATGGCCTCAACAGTAGCCCAATGTCTAAATACTAACTAAAGACATAATAAACACTATATACACATACATATATATATACACACACACACACACACACACACATACATACATACATACATACATACATACATACACACACACGCATCATAATATGTATACAAGCTTTTCTGAGCTGCAGAGGGAGGACTATCAGGTTAATGAACTTCCCAAACGCAAGACCTACGATTTACAGTACAAAGTCACTGATGTTTCTTATATGTTGTGGTTTTCTTGTTTGTTGTTGAATTTGGTTGTGAAGAACATTGGCCACTAGATTAACAAACTGAAAAAAGACTGCATCACACATTGAAACAATTACAAAAAAAAACATTAAATAATGGTTAAACAGAAAATAAAAGCATTAAATAAAAAGGCAAAAGCCCTGTTTATTCAACAGTATAATTTAATATAACTCACATAAATGAACAGTTGAGTTTAAAACTATACTTATGGGAAAATGTTTACATTTTTTGCAACTGCCTAACATAGGTCATGGAGTTTTGCCTCTCATGAGAGTACTTAGAACGGACTTTAGCTCACCGTGGCATTCTGGTACTGATACCAGTCAGGGATTGGGATGTGGTTATTAGGGACCCTGCGGATATTTCTAGGACGATCTTCCGACTCCCACAGCAGCGTGTTTAAGTCTGGAAAGTTGTTATTAATGTCAATCCCATCAGCTGTCCAGCGGCCTAGGGACCAGCCGCCTAATTCAGAGCCCTGCATATCAAAATGTACAGAACAATTTTATTTGTTGTTATATTAATTAAAAAGTCATAAAACATCAAGACAAACATTACAGGAATTCTTAGTCGATCTGCAAATATTCTCGGTTGTATGCTCCAGTGGATATGTTTCAACTGTTAGCTAATTATCGCAAAAAGCGGTTTAAGTTTTGCATCAGATAAATGCATGTTATTTATACAGTTTATAGTAATGGTAAGTAGAATCATTCTACGTCAATTACTACGTTAGATTTAACCGACCATTTTCAAAACACAACAAGGGTGATTTACAAACTGTAAATAGTGTGCCTACTTGTCTACCTACGCATTTCAAAGCGCTGCCCACTTCACAGTCCTTGGAACTGCCCCTGGAAAATCAATCTGCACCTAGCTTTGTGGGTTTACAGATCCACCTGAAAGTGCCCATGGTGGAAAGAGTGAAACGTCACTTTAAAGTACATCCTACTAACACTTTAGGATAGCCCCCGTTTTTTTATTAAAATTTTACAGCAGGGCATGATTAAGGGTTCAGGTTGCCCTAGGGCAGTGGATTCCAAACTTTCGCAGTTGCTAGGCACCCTCACGGCCTCCATAATTTTTTCAAGGCACCCCATAGCCAATATACTTGCCAAGTACTCCCCCGTCTTGCTTACCCATCTTACTACTGGCCTTGGCTGTGGCACCCCTGTGAGATTGCCGTGGCATCCCAGGGAGCCGCGGCACACAGTTTGGGAATCACTGCCATAGGGTATTAGTCTCATAAGACTTCCGCGCCAGGCTAATTCGCAGTAGGTAAAAACAAACTCATCCCTAATTTAAAGTCCAGCATCTGTCATAACAACCCCCACCTCCACCACCACCCTTCACTAATGTTTATGTTCCCATTTTTTCAAAACTCAGCTTTATTTGGCTTTTTAAAAAAGTCACAACTATCCTTGTCACTCATTTCGTTTTCATTCAAATCAGAACTGTGTAGCAGAACGGAGGCATGAACGCGTGTTACTGAGGGTTAAGAAATGAAGCGGGTTGGTATGCCAGCGCCTATTGCCATCCTTGTCTCTCCTACTCGTTTCTCAAGTGTCAGCCTATTGATGGCTAATTGTCCTCAGCCTTAACCACGGAAACACGTCAAGATTAAAACCTCACTACATTTTTCTTTCTTGTTTTCTTTTTACTTTGGAGAACAACTATTCTCTTATATTTTAAAATGGATTTCAGTTTATACCTCTCTCTCCCTGTCACAAATTTGCATTCCAAAAATTTTTTGGGGATAACTCTTCGTCTTTAAGTAAATGTTTATCCTCACCAATTCAGCAGCCTTTTCGTACCCATCTGGGTTGACAGATGGCAGGAAATGAAGACGGGTGTTGGTGATCAGATTTCTAATACGTTTATTGCCTGCTTGGTACTCCTGACACAGGAACTGCATCAATAAGAGCAGGAGCTCCCGCCCCAAGGCTTCATTTCCATGAGCTCCAGCCATGTATCTGAATTCCGGTTCTCCTAAACAAGTGTAAACACAGACACCACAGGAGCAATGCACGATTACACACAACACAGCGAAAAAGACTGATTTTAAAAGCTAAAGTGCCAACACACATTGGAGGACACCATTTTGTGGGATGAACCAATATGCATGGCTGCATCCTATCAAATCACTAGGACTCAGTAAGCATTATTAGGAAAACTTTAGACTGCATTTTCATTCTGAATATTGGTTGAGCCCACAAAATGAGGAAACCACTTTAAATAACACACCTAGAACTTGTAGTCTTGTTCACAAATGTGAAACAATTTATAGTAATACTAGTAAAAGTAGTAGTGAACCTTTAGAAACTCATGGTTTTATTGTACACAATATTGAAAATTGCATTTAATACAGTAATCATTATAAAATCGCATTGTGCTATCGGGTTTTGTCACCAGAACAAATATTCTATTCTATATATTCAGGCTATTCTACTTGCTATGAGATTCTTTAATTATACCCAGGTCAAAAATTTTCTCAACCTCCAAACTAACGGCTTCTGTACAAGCTTCAGTGATTCTGTGGGTTTCAGTTTAAACTTTTTCCCTATTTTGTGATGATGTCATATTTAACTATTACTGTCCTCCCTGGAACATGATTTGAACTCACACAATCCTCAAAAAATTGGTGACCTCATGTTTCTGAGGTTAACAATTTTTTGGCAAGGTATTTGATATATTAACCTCTGGGTCAACATTAGAAAGCTAACTCCGAGCTGGGGGTCTAAAGGTGACTAGAACTTCTCTATCTTTCCAATGTATGAACATATTGGATTCATATACAGTTTTGATTTTCTTATATGTGGCTGTCTTAATAATAAAGTAACTACTCCCAATCTTTCAATCACCTTAGGGAGCCCATCACACATGAAAAAAAACTTGTTTTCTATGGTAGGGACAAAAACAAGCACCCTCTTCTCCAGGTTGAAAGTCTTGTTTCTGGCTTTCCTATTGTACCTATTTTTTGGTCTTCCTGGGTTTTCCTCATGTGATCTTACTATGGCCATGATGTCTGCCATTCCAGTTTATCCCATCTTTGTCCCTCTGTGTAGGATGGACATAAGTGTTTTATTAAATCGTAGTTAATCTTAGTGAACTCCACCCAAAGCTATTTTTTTTTTAATATAACATAGAGGTGTCTTACACAATGTGACCACCAATCCAAAACACATAGCAGATAAACATGAAACTTTCCTACACATACAGTAAGAATGTCTATGACACAGACATGAATCTACATACAGACGCAGCAAAGTTGAGAGGCTACAACAGCACAGAGAAGGTAGAAGAAATCACATGAATAACATGAAATCCCGGGGAGGGCTTGCAACATTTGTCAAGCACGAGTATGAGGCAATTGTTACACACACACTTGGTGATAATTAAATATTAATGGAAGAGATGTGGAGGTACTGTAAAAATGCTGTCATTGGCTGCACAGTGGCTTAGTGGTTAGCACTTCTGCCTCACATCACTGGAATCATGAGTTCGATTCCCGACCATGGCCTTATCTGTGAGGAGTTTGTATGTTCTCCCCGTGTTTGCGTGGGTTTCCTCCGGGTGCTCCGGTTTCCTCCCACACTCCAAAAACATACTAGTAGGTTAATTGGCTGCTATCAAAATTGACCCTATTCTCTCTCTCTCTCTCTCTCTCTCGGTCTGTGTGTGTGTGTGTGTGTGTGTGTGTGTGTGTGTTAGGAAATTTAGTCTGTAAGCTCCAATGGGGCAAGGACTGATGTGAGTGAGTTCTCTGTACAGCGCTGCAGAATTAGTGGCACTATAAAAATAGCTGCTGATGATGATGATGATTGGCTGAAACATCTGCCATGACCTGCACAGGTCGTGATTGTATGTGGCAAATTTGGCTGCAGACCCACAGACATTTTACAATTGCCCCTAATGCCAACCCTCCCCTTGTGAAATCAAAACAGAAGACAAAGCCAAACCAACAAATGAGATTTAGAGGAGTTAAAGAAGAGACAGGCGGGAAGTTGCAGGACATACATAGAGTGTGTTTATTCTCCTAACCAACTTCGTGCTCCCCGGGGTTATCGGACATCTCCATCGCATACATCTTAAGCCCCTCATGGCTGCGACCAATGTTATACACGCGAGTGATGTTGGGACACATTTCGTTCACCACCTTCATCAACTAGAACAAAAAGAGAGAAGCAATAAGGCCTTCAACTATAGAACTGTAATAATAACAGGACAGGTACCGCTAGCTGGCCACCTGATCAGGCTTGGGAGGATAGGTTCCTCCCCTACAAGGTTTGAAATAGATGTGACCACACTTATGTGTGGCCAAGAAGAGACCTTCATGCAGCAGGCCAGCAGCCTCTGGGTAGGACCCATGTGGTCTCAGGAAGCTGAGTACAGATAAGCAGGAAGCAGGGAAGCTTGGAGAGATCAGGAGATGGCCAAGTGAGGTCTATTTATGTCTGCAGAGAGAAAGTAAAGACCTGGAGCTGAGAGACAGACTGAGACTAGAGTTCTCAGTAAATCAGCTACACACGAGTTAGGAAGGGTTGAAGAAGTGAGGCAGTGCTCTGAATGGGGCTAGGTGTTTATTCATTTCAATTTGTGGTCAATTAAAGCACTTTTATGTTGAAACCAATGACCAATGCTGCTACCAGAGTTAATTCCCTGACCAATTGGATCACAACAAGTAAAAGTTCAGAAAAGTTGAGAAGTTGGCCTTTGATGCTAAGTTCTGTAGACAGACACTTCTTTACTGAAAATATTAAAATAACATCATAATGAGGGATGCAGACATTAAAACATATCAGGTTGGTTTTACATATCTGTGGCATCCCCTGGCTTACTGTATGTATGAGTCCATGACCTAAGTGATAGGTGGAGTTTACCCGGAAGGGTGTGATAGTGTAAGTGTATTATCATATTGGTTATGCCTACAAATACATAGCGTGTTACATGTTAAATTACTATTTTGACAAAAAGTAAGTGATTGTACGACTACAGGGCTTCCCCAGGGCAAAGGAATAGTACAAAAAGGGTCATAACAATGAAACAGAGGGGACATTGTAACAGTTGGAAATAGAGCATGCAACAATAGAATAGAATGTGAGCAATATACAGTGAAAGTGAGGTAGAGGAACAGACTATCATATAAGAACAGGGGGTACCAGCCGCAGGTATCAGAGATATAATAACAAAAATATAGCATATATTCTTCTCTACCTGTCTCATTTCCTTGTAATTGTGATGTCGAAAGTCCAGGTTGTCTGAAGTTGTCATCTCGTTGCGTCTGTAATAATAATTATTGGGGTCTGGGTAAAGGAGATAACATAATATTATTCATGATATCCAGTGAAACATGTTTCCATTTTCTCACACATCTTCATGCTTTTCTGTACAGTTTTATCTTACTTGTGTGTATATATGACATATAGTATAGTTGTAGTTATATTTTCTACTATACTACGTATGTTTTTCAAATACAAAATGTACTATATTTTAAAAAGATGGGGAACGCCATGAAAAGTTATTTCTTTATTTTTATATTTAGCCCCAAACTGATAATAAGTTGATGTGCACATTATTATTAATAGCTTTTCCGTTGTCATGGAGATAAAGCACACGGATAGATGTTTACTCTTCTGTAAGACAATACAGCTGGCCTGTATCAAATGAGTTTGAAGAGATACTGGTCCGGGCTTTCACTCGCACTGTTCCCCTATTCACTAAAACTGGCAGGTGGCAACCAGAGCTCTGTGCTCTATCAAAAAGAGTTTGATAGATTTTTTTCATACTGAAAGAAGTTTATTAACATAAAACACAAGAAAAAGAGAACAATGGCGTTACTCTTCAAGGCCGCGTGCATATGAGCATCACCAAAGACTAGTAAACACTTTCTGATGCTGGGCAAATGGACCTGTACACATGAGCAGTTATGTTGCATCAATTTGGGCCTTGTCTACAGCGTTCACAATTGAATTCTAAGAGCTGAACGTGTACAGTCTATAGGAGAAAAGGGACCAAAACGATATGATAGAAACATCTAATTAGTCATATTTTTTATTTAATTTTTTTTTAAAAAAGAGGATTTCTAGAACAATGGAGCTGACTTGGTGGAAGGATAAGGAAAATCTTTTTTTATTTACAGAAAGGGTGATAAATCCATGGAAAAGTCTCCCAGCAGTTGTGGTGAGGACTAAAACAGCATAACAATCCACAAATACATGTGACAAACATATTGTTAAGAGTTAGATATAAAATATTAGGGTGGTAAAAAACTAAAAAAAACTAAACAAAGACATAAAAGATAGATTAGATGGAACGGTAGGTTCCATTATGCTGTCAAATTCTGCATTTCTATACAACGTCAGCCAGTTCTATTGGAACACTTATGTAGTGCCTGTGAAAACACTAGAGTACATTATGCTGCAGCATAGCTCTTAGATACTTTTTTTTTTTCCTTACAGTGCAAGTACATGTTAGATACACTGTACTCAAGGTGTATCTAACCCCAAAAAATTAAGACAGATAATTAATCAATAAAGTCTCTATGGGCATTTACATTTATATCTAAAAAGGGGTGCATATCCTTCAAGTAACTTAGCTTAAACCTTTGATAAATATGAATAGATATTTTTTTAAAAGCTTCCTTTTCCACGTAACACAGTTCAGTCGCAATTTTTCTGCCTGGCAATCAGAGTGAGCAGTGTGCCGCTGTGAGTAACAGCCCAACAAAGGGTTGGGAACACTCAAAACTTTAATAGTTGGGAGAGGTGGGGGTTCCATTGCTGGAACATAATTAAATTGGTGTATTATAATAAATAAAAAAGTCGTTACTATTAAATCATACACATCACAAAACGAATGAACAAATTTTATTTGATCTAGAGAATCTGGTGCAAAACACCACTGGATATGAAGAGGTTAACTAAGTAAGCTAGTAAGAGATGGAACTGTTATTATAATTATTATTATTATTATTATTATTATTATTATTATCTACTAACCTGGCAAAGGACATCCGAGTATTTCAGCCCTCATACATATGCTCCCCTCTTCATACCAGGACCGGGGATTGATCCGAAAATAACGTCCAACCAGCGGCTCTAGAAATTCATTCAAGACTGGAATCTCCTTCTCACTGTTCCCATAGAACATCTATAAAATGATAAATGTACCACTGAGATATACAGCACAGAAATGCCGCATTTGTACTTGACGTGGCTGCCAGATATAATGCATTAATTATATGCACAGTCTGTGATCCATAGCAGATCTGTGATCCACACCAGAGAGTCAGTGCTCTATGTCCATTCATGCAGTACAGGAATCTACACCACTGACAATCAGGACAACTAATCAACAGGTTCTAGTATCCAGTACTACTGTAAATTACATGTAATATGTCCATAGGGAAAGAGATGAATCAAAAATATTTTCAACTACATTTGAGCAGGGCGAATATGGGTCTCTAGTGATACCTGTAGATTTTTCAGAAAATCTATTTAAAACATAACAGCCGGACTACGCAAACTCCATGGCAATTAGTTGCCTGATGCATAGAAACATATCAAGCAGGACTCCTGTATCTGAGACAATAGATTGGCAGCATATGCATTTTATAGGTGCATGGTTTTCAATGGCTGACCTGACAACCGTATAAATCTTTCAGGATATAACATTTTCTCCACTGAGCCATTGCTAGTAAATCGAAAGTTTTCATAAAACAAAGATATATGAAACAGTCTTGCTTCCAGATGAAACTTGGCAGGATTGAGACCATTCTGAAGTCTTACTCAAAATTCCATTGAGCGCTTAGGACTAAATAACATTAACCTCTTCTATAAGGGCTTTGTACTGAAGAAATGTAACACTCTGGGTAAACGCAGCATAAAACTAAACAGGGCCAACAGAGGTAAAGAAACAGTAGCCAAATTAGGGGTTAGGGCAGCAGGGGCAAATGCAGGATTTGTAGAGGGGGGTTTCCACACCACACCACGCCACCAGTGGGCGTTACCAGCATGCATGGGGACGTGGCTATAATATTAGACAGTGCTTGGCTGCTCTCCAACTCTTCCTATGCCTATAATATACATGGGCAATCCTGCGTGCACTACTGTTAGGCGCATGCAGCTCGCCCTCGCCCTTTTCAAGAAGAGCTGTGCGAAGCGGGGGCAGGGTCCAGCCACCTCGGTTTGCCTATGGACAGGAGTGTGCTGGGGGGTAAAATATAAAAAGATGGTGCTATACTCAGAATGGATAAGGCACAGCTAATGGACAATAGGCAGCGCTGTCTGCAGTCATTGATAAGGTAGGCCTATTATACATGTAGATAGAGTGAAAAACAGTAAAGTCTCTGCACCCAAATAATCATCTCAACCTACACCATGCCACTTCAACCTACACTGTTTTATTGGGCTTGGCTGCAGAAAAAAGACCATGTTTTATGTTTGCACTTTATGGTTAGACCTGCCAATATCCTGATTATCTCAGAGAGAGTCTTGAAGATAAGAGCAGACAATGACTCTGTGATATAAACTGATGATAAGCACGGTGTGTAGTATACACATCAAAGCGCAGGTTATGTTTATTTTATCATACCTCCCAGCATTTAGAATCCTGAAAGAGGGACAAAATAAGCCGGATCTCAGATCCAAACTCCGCCCACAAATAAACATATTTGTGTAAAACTCCACCCACTTTACTGTTAAATCCCACCTCTTTTGTGAGGTATGTTTTATTGTTAACATAGTTTCCAATGTGTTAGTAAATTTAGGTTTGCATTTACCTTGCAGCAATATTTCTAGTGTTTTGTCCTTGTTATATACTTGCCCCCATGTTTAAGAAATATGGGGTTCACCCCCTCCAGGGGCTTCTGCTGTTACCTGTAGCCTTTTTGCTACACTGAGGTGGACAGAGTTGTCCGTTTTCCAAAATTTGACACTCCTAAGTGTGCAGGTTATAGCAAACACAACCTAACCGAAGTAGAGTATGTGTCTTTGAGAATGAATATTTACTGTAAAGAAGGAACAGAGTGCACAGGAGCAGACCGACGACTTAAAAGGGGGGAAAATCTGCAGCCCATCATGATTTATTGCTCATGTGGTGCTCTCGTGGGCATAGTAGAGGTGTAAGGGAGTAATGAGACCACTTTGAGTGTTTAATAGGTTTGGTGCAATAACTTGGGATTGTGTTACAGTGTGTGGGTGAGAACTGATCTTGCTTATGTGGAGAGCAGCTGGAGTCTGTTAAGCATTGTGTGCACGCCAACTCGGCCCTGTGATGTACATTATACAATGATTTTTCGCTTTTGTTATTGCCATGTTCTTACCTTCCTGCAATTTTAACTAAATGATGAATATAAATATGTTTCATATGTACAGAGTTGTTTGCTCTCTTTGCCCTTGGATATGACATAAAACTGCCCTCCGTGCAGAGCTGACCTTTGTTATAGCCAACGGCTACACGAATGCTTCATAGCCCTTTCTGCAGACAGTCACCATCTTGCCAGAAAAGTTTGTCATAATATCCTAAACAGTTTTTCAGCAGCTGTTACTTGCTCATGTGACAGTTGCAAGAGCTGTTTTCCTGCTGGCCCTAAACACTGTACACAGCTGTTAAACAGATGTTAGAGTGGAAAATCTGCTTGTGTGACACCATCAAAGCCAATTCATGACAATAGGAGAGAACGAGAAACCACATCAAAAAAGCTCTTATGCGACACTGTCCTTAAAAAGCAGAATATAGATCACCAATATAAATATAATAATATAATCTGTACCAAAAAAACAATGAATGAATAATGTGGCTGTTCTTACAAAATCTCCAGTTTCATTCTTTGCAGAGACCCAGCTGTGGCTGTCATTACTGACCATCACTCGGTAAGAGGTCACCCAGTCACTCCTAGGAGGTGAAAATATAACATCAGGACATAAATCTACAAATTCACACAAAGATTTGTGGGATGAAACAATAAGATTTGTGAGCATGATACAGGAACAATAAATCAATGAGGCATAATATTGTGACATTTATTATAACAAATATATAGTTTTATTCTAAACATTTTTACTAATAGGGCGTAGTAATAGATCATTATAGTCTAAAGTTGTCCCTTTTGAAAATAGTATGAATGGAAGCATTAAAAGAAAACAATACAGTACATATTCCAATCTCTAAAATAAAATAAAAAAATACAAAAGTAAATGTGTCAATACAGAAAAATATGACTTAGTGCTACTACTAAATGACTTAGTACTTCTTAATGGGCCTGATTCATTAAGGAAAGTAACTTTGAACCTTGGCAAAACCATGTTGCATTGGAGGGGGAGGTAAATTTAAAATGCGAGGACAGATTTATAGTCGGGGTTGGGCATCTCCTACCTAGATCAACTTTTAATTTCAGTGTAAAAATAAAGCTATCAAGTATTTGCGTCCTACATGAAAAAACAGCCAGTATTTTCCTTATGTGCAAACTAATAAACTAGAGATGAGCGGGCTCGGATTCCGCTAATCCGAGCCCACCCGAACAGTGCGGATCCGAACGGGATCCGAGCACTGTTCGGATATTTCCGGTGGGCAAAAAAATAAAAACGAGGCTCTGTCGTCCAAGTCTTGCGTCGAATCTCGCGAGGGGTGGGAGGGAGGGCCCAGAACAATTCCATCTTGTACCTCTTTTTTTGGCATTATGTGCTCAAGCTACCTCGGTGCAACCTTTTGGCCTAAAAACAATATTGTGAGGTGTTCAGAATAGACTGGAAATTAGTGAAAAATGATTGTTATTGAATGTTATTGAGGTTAATAATAGCGTAGGAGTGAAAAAAACCCCACAAAACTGGTTTTTAGCACTTTATGTTTTTTTCAAAATAAATCCGAATCCAAAACCTTAAATCCGAACCAAAACCTTAAATCCGAACCAAAACCTTTCGTCAGGTGTTTTGCGAAACAAATCCGAACCCAAAACCTCAAGCAAATCCGAATCCAAAACACAAAACACGAGACACCAAAAGTGGCCGGTACACATCTCTATAATAAACCCACTCGTACCCCTTACATCGCAACATGGTTTTGCCAAAGTTCAAAGTTACTCATTTTTTTGCTTTACTTTCCTTAATGAATCAGACCCAATAGCACTGGTATGGGAATATTAAAATTGACCACACATGTTCTTACATTTTATTATTTTAATTTGCCGGATGAATTCCACATTGATGTCACAGATTTTCAACATTTTATAATATTTGGGGCTAGATTTACTAAGCTGCGGGTTTGAAAAGTGGGGATGTTGCCTATAGCAACCAATCAGATTCTATCTTTCATTTATTTAGTACTTTTTACAAAATGACAGCTAGAATCTGATTGGTTGCTATAGGCAACATCTCCACTTTTTCAAACCCGCAGCTTAGTAAATCTAGCCCTTGATCTTAGGGCAGCTATAGTCCCCTCTTGTCCCTCAGCTTTTCACAGACACATTTTTTAAAAAAAATAAAAAAATATTTGTGAGCTTTCAAGCATCTAACTTAAGTAGAAAATAGCAGCCACCATCATTGATGAAAGTGTTGCAGTTCTATGATGTATTTTCCACCAAATGTGTTTAATAAGGACCATTATCATCATCACCATTTATTTATATAGCGCCACTAATTCCACAGCGCTGTACAGAGAACTCACTCACATCAGTCCCTGCCCCATTGGAGCTTACAGTCTAAATTCCCCAACACACACACACACACACACAGAGACTAGGGTCAATTTTGATAGCAGCCAATTAATCTACCAGTATGTTTTTGGAGTGTGGGAGGAAACCGGAGCAACCGGAGGAAACCCATGCAAACACAGGGAGAACATACAAACTCCACACAGATAAGGCCATGATTAGGAATTGAACTCATGACCTCAGTGCTGTGAGGCAGAAGTGCTAACCAATTAGCTACCGTGCTGCCCAATGCCCACTTTCTGATTTGTAGCTGTCGTCCGTGCAAACAATATGTTGGCCCATTTGCGGGTTGCCCATGCCAGAGAGAGTAGATAAAGAACTACAAAATACTGCTACTATCACTACACGTCCACTGGTCAGTACCTGCCCTTGCTTGGTGTTCCCATGTATAACCTTTTTCCAGGACAACCTTTATTTTGGTCACTTGAAGAAGTTAATTTATGTTGCATGAGCATCCCGGTTTTCAGATTCAACATTATTGAAGGGCTGCAGATTGTGCTCTTAATCTGATATAAAATCATTTTTAATAAGCTGAATTGAAAACCTCTAAAGGACAATCTGCAGGTAATCACCATCAACAGAAACAGCAATTGTAAGTGGAATTTTACTGCATAAGTTCTTCTTTGCTTATTACTGAAAGATGAGCAGGAAGCAACTTCACCCATCAAGTTTAGAGCTCCTGTGAATCTAGCTGTTATTATAAGAACAGAACCAGCGTCTGCTGTGTGTATGTCACATCTCCATTCTGTTGTACAGAAACAGCCAGAGCCTTGTAAATAGAACAAGTGAGAGAGACGGATTCCTCCTCCGCGACACCTGCTCTCTCCCATAGACCGCTCTCGTCGTACAGAAAGTGGAGCGTTAGTCCTCGTTATAGTCCCAGCAGGAAGAGGGTTAATACTGGAACAGTAATCAGCCTTTCCCTTGACTGATGGGATTTGCTTAATTACCAAGTTGATTAATAGATTGAATAAGCCATCTTGCAACAACTCATTATGTAATTGCTAGCTGTGGAAAGGATCACAGTAAGATATAAAGCACCTTTTGGGATAATTGGTGCAAAGACAAGAGGTGGCGCGTTCCATAGCAGGGGCAAACGCAGGATTTGTAGAGGGGGGTTTCCATGCCATGCCGCCAGTGGGCGTGGCAAGCATGCATGGGGACGTGGCTATAATATTAGACAGTGCTTGGCTGCTCTCCAACTCTTCCTATCCCCATAATATACATGGGCAATGCTGCATGCACTACTGTTAGGTGCACGCAGCTCTCCCTTTTCAAGCAGAGTCTTGTGAAGCGGGGGCTGGGTCCAGTCACCTCAGTTATACAGTGCCCCAGGCTTTGAGGGGGGTTTCCAGGCACTAGGAACCCCCCTTCCCCTTGGTTTGCCTGTGCATAGTCGCTGGATAAACAGAATCTGGTTACTATGGACAACACCTGCTTTTGCCTTTGCGGCATTTTTAAGAAATGTTTTCCAACGAGACATCATCATCATCATCATCACCATTTATTTATATAGCGCCTCTAATTCTGCAGCGCTGTACAGAGAACTCATTCACATCAGTCCCT
Organism: Mixophyes fleayi; assembly: GCF_038048845.1. Taxonomy (NCBI): domain Eukaryota; kingdom Metazoa; phylum Chordata; class Amphibia; order Anura; family Limnodynastidae; genus Mixophyes; species Mixophyes fleayi. The sequence goes on along the minus strand of NC_134407.1, from coordinate 26,214,883 downwards.
GCCCCATTGGAGCTTACAGTCTAAATTCCCTAACACACACACACACACACACACATACATAGAGACTAGGGTCAATTTGATAGCAGCCAATTAACCTATATTATATATTGCAAGTTACTTACAGTGAGCGCTACATATGAAGAACAAGAGGGTGACTGATCCAGCTGTACGATGATGAAATGCTGCTGGAACATGCTAAATGCAGGAGCGAATAATCTAAAATATAGTGTAGTACCCTGAGCCAATAGCTCGCTAAGGGCCAAACAACAAAACACCGAAGAGGACGCCCTGCTTTCATATAACACACCGCCCTGATTGACATCTGGTTCATTCAAAACAATTCTCAGGATTGCAACACACAACTCACATCTATCACCATCTGATATCCAGCAAGCATGTAACCCTGACGTAGCTATTGAGGATGCTAACCCGCTTGCATGTAGAAAAAGTCACACATTCCTGTATCCTCCATTGGTCTCCTTGCATTGAATGAAGTGAATGCAAGAATATGGAGCATGCGGGCCAAAAAACCCGACGGCGCCACTGTCAATCCCAACTGCAGGCACATACGGAAGTAGGCATGGGGTCTTTCCAACTAATAGGTACCATCCTCATCCGGGTGAACACCATTGAGCAAGTACATTTACAAGTTAACTTCCATTGTTAAGTAGGTAACAAGTAACTATATATTTATATACAGGCAAATAGACAGTAAATGCAATAATACAATATAACAAAGGTAATAGACAGGATAAATAAAACACATTTGGGTTACTGTAAAAGACAGTCTGTAGGATATGCAAAGCAATGGGTAGCAAGTCATTAACCAAGTAGAACATACATGGTTTTATATTCCTGTAAGGTAAAGGCATCATGGTACAATGAGGAGGCTAGTTTAAGTAGATACTAAAAATAAAATGACGTAAATAGTCAGTTAAAGAGGAACCCAACCGTATCGTGGGTTTGAGATGCGTCTGGAGAGCTACAACGGTTAGGAAGAAGAGGGTCTGTAACTTCGATAATACTGGGAGGGAAGGAAATGAGATGTTGTAAAAACACCAGGGGGTAAATGTATCAAGCTGAGAGTTTTCCGGCGGGCTTGAGAAGTGGAGATGTTGCCTATAGCAACCAATCCGTCACAGTAATATCTGGAAGCGGCCCCTAGGCTGTATTCTGAATAACGTGTAGTTTGTTAAGAAGTTGGGATTTGTACTTTTTAATGCTATTGCTATGTATCGATATGTACTGCCTCACTTTGTTCCTCCCCCTTTTCCCCTTCCCTCCCCCTGCATCCCCTTTGTATTTAAAGTGTGTATTTTTTCTTTTTTTGTGTGTATACCCTGTAATTAAAAGCTTTAATAAAAACCATTATTGAAAAAAAAACTGTAGTTTATTTCCATGCTCTCTTAAAAGGAAAGACAAATAGAACCAAAATTACCCTCTTATAGAATATCCCACCTTTTTCTACCCACCGCTTATGCACAAATGTCATATACACTATATATGAAAATGACATTTTGGGAACAAACAATTAAGAGATTAATTGCAGCTTTAAAAAAACATATCATACATCTTCTTATAGTGAAACTTCAGTCAGTTCCCAGTTATAACAGTTAATCTGCTAACTGCAAGCTAAATCCAAAAACAAGTATAACGTGTTATCTACCGCAAAAATACCTAGATGTGTGAAAGGAATGACAAGGTGTGAAAGGATGAGCTCAGGGAACAGATGCATTCTGTTTTTAATAACCAATGTATGCTAATCTATGCTCGTTTGTTTCCTTTACTCATGTATGTGCTAAACAACACTTTGCAACAGTATGTTGGATAAATAATACAAAATAGTAATACAAAATACACAAATATTTTCTCCTAAAACTGACCCTTCAATGTGATCTATTACTTCCAGCACAGAACGCTGCTTCTGAACTTCCCACTTATTTTCCGATATTAGTGGCCTGGCCTGAATTAATTAAGTTATGAGAGAAATGTTTTTTCCAACATCTTTATATAAAAGAGAACTAATTAAGCTCAGAATAAATACCTCCCAACAGTCACAATTTTGAGTCCCGATTTCTTGTATTTATAGCATGACCCTGGCAAACGCGGGATTTGTAGAGGGGGGTTTCCACAGCACGCCACCAGTGGGCGTAACAAGCATGCATGAGGGCGTGGTTATAATTTTAGACAGTGCTTTTCTACTCTTCCTATCCCCATAATATACATGGGCAATGCTGCATGCACTACTGATAGGTGCACGCAGCTCTCACTTTTCAAGCAGAGCTGTGTGAAGCGGGGGCAGGGTACAGACACCTCAATTATACAGTGCCCCAGACTTGGAGGGTGGTTTCCAGGCACTAGGAAACCCCCCCCCCCCCTCGGTTTGCCTATGACCCACATAAACACAACAGGTAATAATAGTAATTGTTGGTCTACTAGTCAGTTGTGGGTTAACCCAAATCAAATAAACTATACAGAGAGTTACCAGATCAATGCAAATTTGGAAACATGATGTATGGCTGTAAACCATTTAGTTCACATAAATTGCTATTGCCATCTCTGTTCTTCCTCAGGTGTCTCCACTGCCACCGAACATGGGGAACAACTTTCCTGGTTCTATTTGCAACATGACACTAAATAAAAATGCTTGGATACACACAGTCACTCCAAACTGACAGATAACCATCAGGGTCCCCATGCAGCACAAAAGCAAAAGCCTCCTCCAAAGTAAGGACACTCAGCTATGATAAATGGGGAAGGGCAGGTAGGGTTGCCAAGAGCTGACGCTTAAGATTTCTACAGTGTCTGGATCATATTTCATGTCTCTGGCTTCTGCTCTCTCACCTTGTTACTGTTTTATTTTTGGAAGCCAATGTGCTGCCCCCTAACAGTAGCCACAAACACATTTTCCCACCGCCACCCCAGAGCGATCTTTACCTTCTGTTTCATGACATTGTATGCAATTACTTAAAAACACTATAAAACTTTATAAACAAAAACATAGTAATAATAATAATAATAATAATAATAAAAAAAAATAATAATAAAAAAGTCACAAAACTTCATTTAATGCATCTTCTGACATCTTCAACCCTACTCAGCGCCCATAGTGTGGCAGCTGGTATTTATATCTGGATCCATAAGCTTATCTCTCACTATTCCCACTATTGATGGAACTGTCCCAAATTGGGGACCCCAAAAGGGGTGGAGCTTCAGCAGAAAGTAGTTGTGCATAATTGGGGTGTGTTTGAGACAAATTGGGGGCTTAGTGTGCACAGCTCAGGGGCTGGGCTTCACTTTTTCCTGATTTTTTTCCCACATAAATGTTGAGAAACATGATGGAGTGGCGTTTAAACTCTTGCATGGTACTAGTGGTACACACATTGCCCTGATGAGAACGGTCAGACATTAGAAAGACACCATAAGAACAGACACAACCAAATATTTTGGGCTCCTTCTAAATTAACTTTGTGTAGTAATACCATCAGCAAATTAAAAATAAGCTTTAAAGATTGTCCAATCACACAAATGTGTGTAGACACCAGAGTGTAAATGTATCAACGTGCAAGGTTCCGGCGGCTTTGAAAAGTGGAGATGTTGCCTATAGCAACCAATCAGCTTCTAGTTATCATTTATTTTGTACATTTTACAAAATGATAGCTAGAATCTGATTGGTTGCTATAGGCAACATCTCCACTTTTCAAACCCACCGGAAACTCGCAATTTTCTTTTTTGCTTGGCCTAGAGCAGTAAGAGGGATAAGCAGTCAAGAAAGATACACAAGATTATAACTTGAATCCATGGAATGAAAACAATATGATAACAATATGTGTTTCCTATTATCTACTTCCTTCACAGGCATTTACTACTCAAAGCTGAAGTTCAATAAACCTTCAGAAAAGGAAACTTTTATTGTACCCAAAACATTCGATGTAGAGACTGGTTGTAAATCATAACATAGTGTATTTCATGAGTAGAGCTTAAAATTATGTGCAACAAATCCATATGCCAAATGGAAAAAAAACCAGGACAGTTAAAAATCAATGTAAGGTTTGAAAGGTTGTAAAAAACTACTAATGGAGTCCTATTTCACAGCTGCTGCTGAAGAACCATCAGAGAGACGGCTTCACTCCGAAAAGTCAACTCTACACAATGATTTTCGAATTATTGTTATAAACTTTTATGCTGCCTTCTGGAGGAAAATTAAGCATTTATTAAAGTTGCTTCTACCCTATCCACTTGTAAGCTGGAGATTTCAGCCAAATTGAATCAAGGGCCAGTGCCTCATTGTGTCTGGAGGTTCTATAGAGACCAGGGGGTAAACTTATCAAGCTGCAGGTTTGAAAAAGTGGAGATGTTGCCTATAGCAACCAATCATATTCTAGCTGTCATTTTGTAGAATGTACTAAATAAACGATGACAACAATCTGATTGGTTGCTATAGGCAACACCTCTAGTTTTTCAAACCAGCAGCTTGACAAATTTACCCCCAGGAGCGCCCAACCTGAGCCATAATGTTGGCGGGAAACGTATCTATGGAGACCACTAGCTTCTTGCTGTTCTGTCCCATCACACTCTCTAGGTTATGTGCTTTTGCTGAAGCTGCACAGGGGGGCAACTGCACAGCAATGGCTTTACCACTCCGGGGCAAAGGTAGCTCTCGGAGACTGGTACTGAAAGGCATATGTATATGTCCTCAAGTCAGGAATCTAAATCGGGGTCATCTGAGGATTTTCCCACTCATCCCTATTATGGTGAAGCAGACAGTTTGTGTATACACAAGATAGCTGATTTGTTCTCTGTTTCTACAGCTTTTCTTATATCTGTAATCCTACCCTTGACACTACATCTTCTTCCCTGTTTTTGTTTGGCATCTGGCCTCCAAATTACTTTAAACATTGGTTATAAAAATGATGTATAAATACGCACCTCGGTGTCTGTATAATGTAGCCGGCAATGTGTTATGTGCGATGTAACCCGGGCTGTGCAGCAGTCCCTTCAATGGGGAATGTGACATTGCACTTAGATGCTGGTCCACAATTCACCATGTAGAGGAGGCCCCCACCATGATTTCTGCCCAGGGTCTCACTTCTCACTGTCTGAAATTGGCCCTGGATCCAATGGTTCTACCACTTAGAGCAGGGGTCAGGGAACTTTTTTACCTTTTACCCCCAAATATATTTAGATACGCCGACGTTACCCCTTGATTTGAAAGCAAGGAAATCATATATTATTAAAGATTGGAACTCAAAATTTTATTGAATCTATTCAAAATTTCTTTGAAAACTTCAACTTCAAAACTTCAGGTTTTGGAGAAATGATGTTGCTTCATTTTTGATATGAGAGCATCAATATTGGGGCATTTTGATGTCAGAGCAATTTGGATACAGTCTTCAGTGTCCAATCGATTTCTCTGCTTTGTTTTTATGTTACTTAGAGTGGAAAATCCTTGTTCGCAAAGGTAGATTGTTGCAAAAGGCAGCAACTTTTTGACTGCCTCCTCATGTGCAATTTTGAATGCCTTTGCAGCTGTTGACATCCAAAAATATGACATATCTGGTTTGTTTTCAAATGCAATATATGCTTCATTATTACATCGAAGCTCAAGAAGTGCCTCTGCCAACCCTTGAGGCTCTTCTGGTACAACACCAATTTCACATTTAAAGGGGTCTACAATCCAACTGACAGCATGTGAATTGGCACCATTACCCCCAGGAATTTCATTTTTACCCCATTTGAAGTACCCCTGTTCCCTGACCACTGGTTTAGAATGATCTTCTGCTGTGTTTGCCATGCTCTGACGATGTTTCTTGCCTTGTACCCGCTTTCATACAGCAATAGCTGCCGGTGGCGGATCACACGGGTTTGTGGCGGGACAAACACCTCTATTGTGTGTTTTCCCTCCTGCACCCAAGTGGAGTCACATGAACTGCTTCTGTGTAAGTACTACTCACCAGATAAGTGGGCACTAATATTGCCTGGGCCGCCTCTCATTTTGGAAATTATGTATTTGCACCATTATTAGCATTTTGTGGCGACTATAAGCGTAGAATGGAATTGCGTTTATTGACATTCAAAGTATGAAAAAAATGGTTATCACTAGTTAAAAGAAAATATTTTTAATAAATGATTAAAAATACACGGTTAGTCTCAATCTTATTGATAGACAGCATCTTACACTAGGGGTAGGAAACCCCTGGCACGCGTGCCAAACGTGGCACGCAGACCATTATTGTCTGGCACGCCAGCGCTCACAGCTGAAGATGGCCGAAACGGAGTTGCTGCGCATGGCCAAAGCTCAGTTTCGCCCATCATCAGCTGCTATAGTGCAGCAGCTCCCAGCTGTGGAACGGAAGACTCCAAAGGTAAGTATGTGGCATACTATGTACTGGGCATACCGGGCATACTAAGTGACATACTATGTACTGGGGGCACATGTAAGTGGCATACTATGTATTGGGGCACATGTAAGTGGCATACTATGTATTGGGGCACGTGTAAGTGGCATACTATGTATTGGGGACACGTGTAAGTGGCATACTATGTACTGGGTGCACGTGTAAGTGGCATAGTATGTATTGGGGGCACGTGCAAGTGGCATACTATGTACTGGGCGCACATGTAAGTGGCATACTATGTATTGGGGCACATGTAAGTGGCATACTATGTATTGGGGGCACGTGTATGTGGCATACTATGTATTGGGGGCACATCTAAGTGGCATACTATGTATTGGGGGCACATCTAAGTGGCATACTATGTATTGGGGCACGTGTAAGTGGCATACTATGTACCGGGGGCACGTGTAAGTGGCATACTATGTACTGGGTGCACATGTAAGTGGCATACTATGTATTGGGGCACGTGTAAGTGGCATACTATGTATTGGGGGCACGTGTATGTGGCATACTATGTATTGGGGGCACGTGTATGTGGCATACTATGTATTGGGGGCACATCTAAGTGGCATACTATGTATTGGGGGCACATCTAAGTGGCATACTATGTACTGGGGGCACGTGTAAGTGGCATACTATGTATTGGGGCACGTGTAAGTGGCATACTATGTACTGGGTGCACATGTAAGTGGCATACTATGTATTGGGGGCACGTGTAAGTGGCATACTATGTACTGGGGGCACGTGTAAGTGGCATACTTTGTTTTGGGGGCACGTGTGAGTTACATACTAAGCATTGGGGGCATGTGTAAGTGGCATTCAGTGTATTGGGGGCACATCTATGTGGCATTCATCTACTGGGGCACAGCTATGTGGCATACTATGCATTGGGGCACAACTATGTGACATTTTGTGTGCTGGGGGAACAATTAGGTGGCGTACTATTTATTGGGGCACAACTATGTGGCATTCAATGCATTGGGGGCACAATTATTGGGCATGGTATGAATTGGGGGCACTAATGTGTCATAATTTGAACTGGGGCACTATACTGTGTGGTATAATGTTTATTTGTTGGTCTTATTACTATTAATATTATGATATTAGCATAGAAAAGGGTTGCCAACCACTGTCTTACACCATGTGAATAAGTAACAATTTGTGACTCAGCTTTACTTGTTATATACAGTAAAATGTCTGTTGACAGCTCATTGCAGTAAGTGTTTCTTTTTAGGTTCAGAAAACAAGCATTGACTCGAGAAATCCTGCATTTGACCCATGAATTGTTGTACTCTGTTTTGTATTCCAGCCAGTGTTCTATATCTATTTTTTACACTGTATTTCATTCCACCCCATTACTATGGTGACTTTGCTTGTATGATCATGCTGTATTGTTTTTCTATCTCACAATACTGTTGGGGGTTTTTTTTTTCATTTTACTGTGGTGGTTTTCCTCGCAAGCCATGAAGTTAAATTTAATTACTTTATAAATCTATATGATATACTGCACTCTTCTGCGTACTTATTTTTGCTTACAACTTCAAAGACTATGTTGGTCTACTATTTCACTTTGATGTTTTGTGATAATCCAACCAATCTGGGTAATCTAATAAAACTATTTACCAATATAAACTGGGATTTGAGGTATTTCAGTGACCTATGAATCCTGCATTCTTCATGTGAAATATATGAGATCTTGGCAGCTGCAGTACATCCCATATGTGGAAGCACATGATGTCATGGTGGGGGCCCAATTAAAAAATTATAAAGATACAACTGGCAATAAATTATTTCTCCTCCGATAGATTGCTTTAGGATTGGCCGGTCAGGGTGGGGGATTAACTAGTTTAAATACATCAAAGGGCACACATGGTCTCAGGATGTCAACTAAGCACATGCGTGTCACAGACCAGGCAGAGTTGCGATGTCTGTGGATTTCCATCTGATAATCCAAATTCCCTCCTGCCATAAATCTTGGATAACTATATATAATAAGACAGGGGAACAATTGAATTTAAAGGTGCTAGGCTTGACATTTAGTAAGGTGGTAAGAGGCTAAAGCAGATGTCCTGGCTACCAGACTCACAAGTGATAATTCCTCCTCTCTCAGTGAGATCACACAAGTGTGGGAAGGCAGAAAGTGTTGACATAAACACCTTATAAAACTATTCTGTGTCTGTCATTTTGGGATCAATCTAATTGAGAGCTGTCCACTGCCACCGTTCCCCCAGCATATAGAACAACTACGTAAGTGTTCTGTTTTCTGTCATTTTATTCTGTTTTAAACTGTCCTAACTGATATTGCATTTATGTCGCATGTCATTTGTTATGTATAAGTTATGTGTTATATATATGCTATGTATAAGTTTGTCCTTGTTACTCTAACCAATTGGATTAGTATATACCAAAAGTGATCCAAGGAAGGACAACCGGTGAACCAGCGACAGGGTCATGGGTGCCAAAGGCTCATTAATGCGCGTGTGGAAAGAAGGCTAATCTGCCTGGTCCAATCCCACAGAAGAGCTACTGTAGCACAGATTGCTGAAAAAAGTTAATGTTGGCTATTATAGAAAGGTGTCAGAACACACAGTGCATCGCAGCTTGCTGCATAAGGGGCTGCGTAGCCACAGACTGATCAGAGTGCCCACGCTGACCACGTTTCACTGCCAAAAGCACCTACAATGGGTACATGAACGCCAGAACTGGACCATGAAGCAATGGAAGAAGGTGGCCTGGTCTGATGAATCACGTTTTCTTTTACATCATGCGGAAGGACGGGTGCGTGTGCATCATTTACCTGGGGAAGAGATGGTAACATGGTGCACTATTGAAAGAAGACAGGATTATACGTCCTGCCACACTGCAAACATTGGTCAGAAATGGTTTGAGAAACATGACAAAAAGTTCAAGAGGTCTCCAAATTTCACAGATCTCAATATGTGGGATGTGCTGGAAAAACAAGCCCGAGCTATAGAGGCACCACCTCGCAACTTTTTAAAGGATCTGCTGCTAACGTCTTGGTGCCAGATACCACAGGACACCTTCAGAGGTCTTGTTGAGTCCATGCCTTGATTTTTCCGACATGTTTTAGAGGCACAAGGGGGACATCCACAATATTAGGCAGATTGTTTTATAGGGACTGGTGAAACCCCAAAGAGACTGCAGAAAGGGTTACATCCCCACGCAGACACTCAGGTGCATCGCATTGGTATAATTAGTTTGTGATTTTCTTTAAATGTTGGTGTTATGTGCGGAACAAACCTTACCATCCTGACAATAACATTGCAAAATTGATCCAGCTGTCCTTGTAAAAAAAATTGTTGAACTTGGTGTTTGTCATGACCTATGTTGTGGTTACGGGGACGGGGCTTAAAGGTTGTGGAAAGAGGTGGGATGAAATGAATAAATTTGAGGTGATGCCCCAGTGCATGGTAGACCAGGAGGAGTTCAGGACCCACACAGTAGGTTATTATACCCTGTTCATGGTTATCACTAGGAATGAGTGGCAGGTGGCTAGGTGGGTGGGCCCGGTATACGTGACCCTTGAAATATGGTTGTTGGGCACAATGTGCCAGGTAGCCAGTTGGAAGAACCCAACAGGCATGACCTGAATATGGCAATTGGCCATGGAATGTGTGGCCCTTTGGGGGTTGCCTGGCTCACCTCTCCCCTTAAGCTTAATGATGAAAAATGAAATAAAAGGCTGTGGATCTATTCTCTCAAGAGTTCAAGAGTTTAGTTGTCATGTAGTTATTTGAGGTTTCATAATTATGAGATTTCTCAGAGTGGCAGATAGCTTCCCCGTCTAAGGCCAGGGATAAAAGTGGTTAATAGTTTTTCTTACAAACAGAATAATTACAGATAAACAATATTTATCACTCTCATATGCACTATTGATATAGGAGTGATATAGGATGATGTGATGTACTTTACACTGATCCGCTATGCACTGTTGTAAAGTATACGAAGGTACAATATAACAATACTATATACTCACAGCCAGAGTGAGTTCCTGCCTTGTGTAATGACTCCTGTGAACTTGGTCAGTCTTCGAGCATCTATCTCCAACCATTGCTGCAGATCACTTCTCCCGGCACACCAAGCTCCATCGTAAAGGTCATTCTCACTTACGCCCGCCTGTCAGGCAACAAAAACACCTCAAGACAACTTCTTTTCACAACTGTTCCACTACCATGTAAAAGAGCGATTTGGTAATACATGCAAGGATGTGTTTGCTGGGTCTCGTAGCTCCGCAAGAGTGAGAGCCACATTTTGTCTTTGTCTGTTATAAACAATGCTTACACGTTCCACTGCTCCTTTACGGCTCGTTCACACCGTAAAGCTGCTCTTTTGGCACTTTTTTCACGTGTGAATAAATGCAAGAAAATAGCACAAATTGAGTCAATGGTGCTGTTCCCTCCATTGCGTTCTAAAATGTTTACACGGTTTTTAAAATATTAGAGTGCAGGATGCCCTTCTTCTAGGGCATTATGTCCCACTACAAGTACAATAGATTGCAACATATTTGAAGCGCATGGAAAAGGCATTTAAACGCTTCACTATCAAATGTCAGCTTCCGATTAAAGCAGATATCTGATTGGTTCCCATTGTTGCTCTTTGTACCAAGCTATAAATAAGCCCTGCTGTCTTTTATTTATTGTTGGTGGAGGGTAGGCAGGGAGTTATTGGGGATACAAGTTCCTATAATTTCCTATTACCTTACCGACCAGATACATTTGGATGACGTTACTGACAAAGAGACAGGGGTGAGATCAAACAGGTCAGGTGTACCCTAATGGTTCAGTGGTCATCAGCTCTGATTTCTACACTACCCCCTTTATTCAGGAGCATCACAGGTAATATAAAATGAAAGGAGTTTACACCAGCACAATAAACATGATTTCACTTCAGGAAGCAACACACTGAAATGAACAGGAAGGACTGCTGAAAAAAAACATTTCAATCTTAAATATTTAAAAACAGTATTTCAATTATGAAAATATTTACCCTAAAAATCATCTGATTCAGAACTCATACTCTTACCAGATTTATAACTAAATATAAATGATTCATTAGTTGTAGCTTTTACTAAGTAAATGTGTTTAATTAACTTATCTTCAGGACTGATCTCGGTTGACGTTATCTAACCCTGCCGGACAATGACCATCATGTTCATCTAGCAGAGCGATCCCCAACATATGTGTTAGGACATGAGTGAGTCCCACTGCTGGCTTGGAGGTGTGGTAAGTATTGAGGTGTGACAGGGGAATATTATGAAAAGAAAACAATAAGCTGTGCAATGGGGATGATATTTGCAATATATTTTAATTGCAAGTAAAATAAATGGGTGCTTTAGTTTCCCATGCTTTATCCTGTTTTTATGTATCACATGTAGTACACAAAGATGAATGGTAAGATTGGTGTGTCATAACGTGGCACATGTGGCAGTCATTGGTCTTAGACAATGGCTAGCGTCAGATGGGAGGGGGTCGTGCAGCCTTACAGCAGCCACCATAGTAATTTATATTCTTTATTGCACTTCTTAGCAGTTCCAAAGTATCAAAGTGAGTGCAGCTCGATCACAGTCCATCAAATGGTTAGTCAGTGGGAAAGTGATGTCTTCTCCCCAGTTATAATAGCCAACAGTGATATCGGTCATCCAATACACTCAGGGGGTGTGATCACCCCATTGTGGTCAGGGGAGGGCTGGCAAATATTAGCCCGGGGAGCAAGACTTGACTCAGCAGCCTATTTTAAAGGAAAAAATGCAGGTGGCCCAGTGACCCAGACCAAGGTTGCCCACTATGGGATCGGCCTGGGGGCCAGATACCCCCCTGACCACCCCCAGCCCAGCCTGCCCCTGATTATGATGTTGATGGCATGTGATGCTTCTCTGCAAAAGTTCTGGTATATTGCCAAAGGCAATTCTAAGGACTCTGACAGACATCATGTTGCCCACTACTACAATACATAGCCAGACATAATCTTACTGAATGACATCCAGCATTTCTACACAAGGACATGACCTTTCAGAACACAGTGTTCTCAGTTTGGACATAACTAGAAGCCACATCAGTCTGTCCGGCCACGTAGAACCCCCATGCACACATTCCCGTGTGATAGAATGTTCTGCATGTAGTGTACCTCCAATGTGCGGGATAGTTACCACAAATGGCTATTCACCTGGATATTGAGACGGCCTCGGTGGGCTCCTAGACCATAACGTTTCACTGTAGACGCGTGGAGCTGGAAGTCTGTTACTTTTAAGGTTTCCAGTCCAAGGGGAGGACAGCCTGTAGGACGAAGACAAGAGGAGTTACCATTACTCAGTGGAGATATGTCAACAAGCAGCAAAAAGCCTCCTACATCAGTCCCGGATCTCTACATGGAACTCTGCCCTGATTCACAGCACTAAATCGAAATCAGGCAAAACTACCACTATATCTCATGTGCCCAGTGCCAATTTACTAATACCGTATAACCACCAAAAATTTCAAGTGTAGCAGGAATTTAACTCATTGCAGTATAAATAATATCTCTATATACATGCTTAGTGATGCCGTTGCATTATGAAAATGTGTATACTGTAAGGAATAACATAACACATAGGGGTGCATGATATATGCAACAATGTATCTAATGAAGTTTAATTTGTGATATTAGGAATAACATTCTGAGAAAAAGACAGAAGCAACCATTCTGATGACTCACTCAGTGTCAATTTTAAGTAATTACATCAGTATTCAACATTTATATAGTATATATTTACATGAGTTTATACCCACTGAGGTGTACTGTGACCATTTGAGAAAACCTCCCAATTCATTTTTGAGCACCACATGGTAGCACCACGGTAGGGATGGCAAATGTTAGCCTGGGGGGCCAAGACTCGACTCTGCAGCCTATTAGGAACATTTTAAAGGAAAACAAATGCAGGTGGCACAGTGACCCAGCCCAAGGTAGCCCACTATGGGTCTGGCCCCGGGCACAGATGCCCCCCTGCCCCCCTGCCCCCCAGCCGACCCTGACCCTGCAGAAATCAATGTATTTTTCTAAAAGTTGCAGGAGGTCACACACGAGCCAGTACATGAAAGTCATCTATGAATCTATGTAAAATAGATCCCTTATGTACTGTATGTCATCTTCTGATTCTGTATTCATGTCTTTAATCTCAATTATTTGTATAAATGTTCAGTCCTTATTACTGAAAATTAAAAATTATATCTAATAGGCATCTGAGCTAGAGAACCCCTTTACAGTTGTTTTTAACGAATCTGTTTGCTGGAGAATCCGGACGACCTGCATGAAGTGAGTTAGAAGAGATATTAAAAATTATACAATCCCTTCTCTGTTACTGAAATAAAACTTGGCAACCAGCAATGTTTACTTTTTTTTACTTTGTTGAAACAATTTTGTTACTCACCCTCAGTGCTCAGGGCCATCTTAACAACATTATGGGCCCCCGGGCAAAGCAGTGCCCCGTGGTCCCTACATATATAGATATGCATGTATAGAGATACAGATATAGATATAGATCTATAGAGATAGAGATAGATAGATGTACTTGCTCAGTGACCCTTGAAGGTTTTTTTTGCAGGTTTTTTCTTTTGCAGGATTATTTATTCTAATTAAGAGCCGTGCCTATGGGGCCCCCTTGGCCGTGGGGCCCCCGGGCACCTGCCCATCGTGCCCAATGGAAAAGATGGCCCTGTCAGTGCTGCCTGCAGAGGAGCTGACATAGTTTATTGCATGTCTATGTATCAATTATGTCATGAATATATATTATTAATGGATTGAATATATCATTTAATATTACCATTCTAGCTATCATTTATCTAGTACATTCTGGAATATGACAGCTAGAATCTGTTTTCCTTTTTAGCAGGTTGTATAAATCGACCCCTGAAAATTAAAATGAAAGAAATTCAAATGTGTACTTTTAGCAGTAATTTTTTTTAAAATATGGCCTTAATATATATTTTCAGACAGCAGGTATAAAGTATCCATACTATTCTTCTAGCTTTGTTCATTACCAGACATTATTATAAACTTACATATGGGGGTAAATGTATCAAGCTGAAAGTTTTCCGGCGGGTTTGAAAAGCCTATCAGATTCTAGCTGTCATTTATTTAGTACATTCTACAAAATGATAGCTAGAATCTGATTGGTTGCTATAGGCAACATCTCCACTTTTCAAACCCGCCGGAAAGCTCTCAGCTTGATACATTTACCCCCATATGGTGAGGTTAAAGTCAGTATTATAATGTAAAATCCTCTAGGGATTGCTCGTGCAGAACTCCTTTGTCATGCATATTCATGTTGTAAGAGGCAACAGGCATATTTTAGGAGACAGTCACATTTTCCATTTGCACATGAGCTGATCTTAGCTTCCACGTAATGTAAACTGTGGAACAGATTCTGCAGCCAGAACCCGAAGATATATTTATAAAACAGTCTGTGGGCTTGATAAGCAAAGAAAGTGTGTGGGAGATTAACGATATAAAAAGGGTCATTAATCGCTGCCTCCTTCAAGGTATCCCTGTGCCTGAGAGTGGAAGACTAGTGTGGAACACTGAAACTTCAGATATATAATGCACAGTAGTTAATGCCCTAATCTGCCTCCCAGCAGCCTCTGCGGAGGCAAGTTTAATGCATAGAAGAAGGATTAGGGGTAGGTCAATCCTCACTAAATATACCCATAGGCAAACTGAGCGGGGTTTCTAGTGCCTGGAAACCCCCCTCCAAGCCTGGGGCACTGGACCCTGCTTCCGCTTCACACAGCTCTGCTTGAAAAGGGAGAGCTGTGTGCACCTAACAGTAGTGCACGCAGCATTGCCCATGTATATTATGGGGATAGGAAGAGTTGGAGAGCAGCCAAGCACTGCCTAAAACTATAGCCACGCCCACATGCATGCTGGTCACACCCACTGGTGACATGATGTGGAAACCGCCCTCTACAAATCCTCCGTTTGCCCCTGATACCGGGGCTTGCTTTAAAACATTGGTGGACCCTGAGCAAAACTGTAGATAGTAGAACCCCATACCTCCTACCTAATGGAGTAAAACTGATAAATACTATATTTGTAAGTGCATTGCATTGTCGCTGTTGTCACCTTTAGGCTACGTTCTCACACATGGGCTTGGAAAAACTAAAAATGCATGAAAACAAACACATGCTTTATCTTCTTTTTCACGTTATGTGCATTAAAAATCATAAGCACAATGGACTAAATCGTTGACAGCTATTTTCTATGTTTCATATGCCTTCATGTGTTTATTAAAGCATGCCTAGCACATTAAAAGTGGTTAGCCGTGAATGACCCGTAACTGCTGACGAGTAAGGAACCCAAATTCACTGTGATTTAGATGCACAGATGGGCTGTTCTAGACCTAAATGGACAGAAATCACTGAGGGCCTAAGCACAAATAGACTGCCGATCCCGATGTCTACATCAGAATGGGAGCCATCCAATGCCGAAAGTGACGGACGGTAGCTGACTATGTGCACTAGTTCTGGATAACCCCTTGCTCTCCAGGTATTGTGAAACTAGTCCCAGCTATTGGCTGGCAAAGCATGCTGGGACTTGTAGTTTCACAACACCTGGAGAGCCACAAGTTGTCCAGGCCAGATGTATACAGTCATCGTTCAATCGAGATAGTGGGGCCCTGTCTGATCCAGATGGTCGTTGACCGAATGTTCAGAACTTTCTATGTACGTGTATGGCACAATCCAACAAAGATCCAATCGGGGGCGAGCGGCTGAATTGGCCAGTGTGTGACAATATTAAATGGGCATTAATCCTCACATTCTATATAAGTCTATTGCCCGATCCGAGCTACAGAAATGTATTAAGTAGAACCTGCTTGAATGTACATGGGGATATATATAAGCAGAGAGCGTTTGTACAGTAATAAGTTATCAAATATGGCAAGAAAAGGGGTTAACACTAAGTACATAGCAATATACAGTACTTTGCGTCAATAAAGTCTGTTTTTTTATTCATTTCATCTTCATCTATTTATTTCCATAGTGCGCGGCTTAGAAGGAAACTTGTGTCCAGTTAGGTAATTAAAACAGAAAAATGTTCTCACGAACTTTCTCTGACACCTTCTGGCCTCTTCTCCTCGCTTACTTCAAAAACAAACTTCTCCGAGATTTTCTTGTTTTTCTCCGTCTTCTTGCTACTGTTTTTGGCTGAGGAAACAAAGACAGTTGTGTTATTACAATGTTGGCCATTATCTCATTAAACAAGGCTGAGAATAGCCTCAGACACACCACATCTGCACAAGGCAGAAAGGAATCTCTGGGATATGCCTGTGTATTGCAGGGCAAATGCCAATGGTATTGCGCCTGTAAATGCCTATTTCACCACTAGTGCCTATATTAATATACTTTGACTTTTAAGTGTTAAAATTCACGATAAAGGCAAAAATGGCTATTTTTGTATGTTTGTGTTATAAATGTTAGAGAGATACTTGTACAGGTAAAAATATATAATCTATCAGAGCACAGAGGACTTTACACCGCCTTTTAGAAATACACACACAGCAGTAATGGAGGCTGCCTCAGATTCAGCAGTCACATAGATAAGTAAAGGCTTACTTCCTAACTGTCCTGATTGGTCAGGACACACAGATTAGCGGGCCTTAAAGGGGGCGGGACTTAACTGAAAAGTAGGTGGAGTTTTTGCCCATTTCTGGGCTGAGTTTGGGCAGAACGGAGTCTGGGCTTATTTTGTCCCACTTTCGGAATTTTAAAAGTCGGGAGGTACGGCAAAGGCAAAACATAACAACATAGTTGCCAAGCTTGGCCTCCGGGAGTCTCGGGGAAAAGGTGGGCGTGAGGAGGCAGGGCTCTGCGAATCGCGTTATTTTGGGCCAATATAATGCAATTCTCCAGGAATCACAGCATGGTGGCTCAAAATCTGCCTACTTCACTAGGAAGTGGGCAGAAGCAGGAGAATTTCTAGCTCTCCCGGGAGTCCGGGAGAGCTACCTGGAATTTGTGAGTCTCCCAGACATTTCAGGAGAGTTGGCTAGAATGCACAACAGAGCTGCAGATACTCAACAGACTAAACTTGCAGAAGGCACAAAACACTAGAAATAATCATTATTAAACCTAATAAGACAGCATAATACATCAGAAGGGCTATGGTGCTATTGAATGATGTTACCGGTTTTGGTTTTTCTCCTGCTCTGAAAGGAAGTTTACTGCACATTATACAAAAAGAAAAGCAATACAAACAGTGGATAAATGTAGATGAGACTTTTACTATAGATGGCATGGCAAAGTAATCTTTTGGCAAGCATGCAGCAAAAACGAAAGTAGCTATATTCTAAATTAGTTCAATATCATAATTATTCATTTCTATTACAGTAAAAATATAAATTTTGCTAAATTTAATACAATTAATAATTTAAATTATATCAGGCGAGACCGGGTCAACATGATTTTTTTTAAGAGTTAGTAGTATGGCCTTTTTTTTTACATCTATGGTGCTTGCCAATCCTCAGTATGGTCATAACACCACAGGCTCTCAGTGTTTGCTGAGGTGGGTGGGGCTTGATGAGGTACAACCCACCTCCTCTTTTTCCATTGGTATCTCCCAGGAATGAGGTAGGGAATGTAGGTAATTATGCTGCCCATGTTACAGGGCGAGAGCAGATCTGCAGAGCAAGCGGGTGAAGAAGGAAATGGTTCTGCTGATGTGTGTTTGGAGAAGGGGGTTAAAATCTGAGAGCAGAGGTGGAGGAAGTTAAAAACAATGCTGTGGGAAGATTAAAAGATACTATTATCTATATGTCTTTTTTAGGATGGGGCACAAAATATTTCTTTCCGTACCAATACTCTTATTCTTCATGCTGGTTGCAGCTTGTAGTATTCATTTTTTAAAAGTTCTAATAGTTACCACCTTTGTTCCTATCTTATGTTTTTGTCTCATTAGTAAAATTGGAAATGATTCATATTCTTACCAGACTATGGGGTAAATTTATCAAGCTGCGGGTTTGAAAAAGTGGAGATGTTGCCTATAGCAACCAATCAGATTCTAGCTGTTATTTTGTAGAATGTACAAAATAAATGATAACTAGAATCTGATTGGTTGCTATAGGCAACATCTCCACTTGTTCAATCCAGTAACTTGATTAATGTACCCCTATATGTCAACCTTCTAGTTTGTGTGATGGATGTAATTGTCAGCATATGTTCTTATTCTGTAACAGGTAAGCGTATCAACATGCTGTTGCTACTCCAGTCATTATCATCACCTTGGTTTTAATTGTAGTTTTAGTTTTTCTAAAAAAATATATATTTTAAAAATGGTGAAACCTAAGCTGGTAGTGGCAAAATCAGGGGGACAAACAGTGTGGGTTCCCCTTGAAAAAAATGCTACCATTACAGGCTGGTCTGATGACACTACAACAGGTAAACCTGCAGCATTTTTGTGCTGGTGCACTACATGTCTCAGCAAGCCCTGACATGACTAAACTGTTTGAGTATGCTGGTACCTGTAGAACTACAGCTACCAGCATAACCATGGCTGCCACAGTATGCTGGCACTTGTAGAACTACAAGTGCCACCATGCCCTGGAATCCAAGCCCTGGAACACGTAGTACACTAGTTAAAAATACTGTAAAATAAACACGCACTCACCATGGAAAAATTACTGTGTTAAAAATAAAAACTCCCTCACACACCCTCCTTCTTGCGTCCTGCTTGCAATCCATTGGGAGAAAAATTAAAAACCCTGTAGAGCACCGATAACATGCTGCTAGTGGAGCCTTGACACAACTAACAGCCGGGCAGTCTGTCAACTTCTAATCAATACAGAGTGGCTTGGCTTTGATTGGTCAGAGCATGGGGAAGCCGCTCTGTATTGGTTAGTAGTTAGCAATAAACTACATTCTAACACTGAAGTTCATTGATAAAATGTATCAATTTGCAGTGCATATTTATGTAAATCCCACCCAAATTAGCATCAGCCATATTACATTATTGGCAAGCAGCAGCAATTAATTTCTGATTTTCATTCTGATTTTCATAACTTCCTGGATAACAGGTTTCCACTTCTCTGGTTCTGTAAGCTGGGTGAAACTCTCAGTGTATTTCCTGATTGTGTATCAATAAACACATGTGCATTGCCTATTTTCAGTTGCAATTCCCAGTATCTGTTCATATGGGGAACATTAATGATAAGAGATTGCAAATGAAATAATTCAGCTCTACAAAAAAAGGGTGCTCAAGAATCATTCATTCCCTGTGCCACGGAGGCAAGAGGGGGGAGCTTTTAACAAAGAAACTGCCACTAATAAAACCACGTTCACACTGACCTAAAAACCCGGGTCGTGGCTCAGTGTGAATGAGGATCCTGCATCTACCCGGGTATGATGACCCAGAAATTAGACCTGGAACTTTTGCAGGGTTATTCCCGTGTAGCCGCCAGTGTGAACGGTGCTGCTGGGTTTTTCAACCTGGGTCTCACCAAAAGGAGCTGACTGGGGGGATCAGCCAATCAAAGCTCCTCTTGTGATGACACACTTATTGCCAGGGCAGACCCAGGTTCAGTATGAACAGGGTTGACACCGGGAATTTCCCGGGTCCAAGGTGCAGTGTGAACAGGGTCTGATGAGCTGCTTTGTGACACGCCAATATCCTGGGTTCAAAATACCGGCATATTGCCAGACGGCAGTGTGAACGTGGTATAACTCACTTTTCCTACATCGGGTCACTCCTGGAGTAAGACAGGAATAAGGTGCTATATATACAAAAAATTACAGTCAGTGCAGTTTTAAGAAATGTTATGCATTTTTGTCCATTCATTTGTTTGAATTTTTTTACATGCGCACAGTACCACTTCTCATGTATTCTGGTCCGGTATGCTGGCACAGTACCACTACTCAAGTTATCTAGTTCTACATGCTGGGTCCACTTGCACAGTACCTCTTCTCATGTAACTTGGTCCTGCATTCTGGATGCACCTGCTCAGCAGCAGCTGTCACAGGCAATCACACTGAAAGGTTGGCAGCTATTAAGCTGTCAGTAAACCGGAAATTCTATATTGCAGAATACCTTGAAGACATTATTTTACATTTTCTATAATATTGTGCTGACACACTGATACCAGCTCTGTCAATCAAACCCCTACTGTGTGTGTTACATATTATACACGCCTGAAGATCTTTATTCGTTTTAATTGCATGCCTTGTCACCCATAATTACGTCTGTCTAAAAGCTCTGAGTAATGTATAATTGTAAAATTACTATGCTCACCACCATAGCTATTTAGATAGACAGACATCCAGTCTCTGGTGACTAGTGTATAGCCGATACCCCATCTCTGGTGACTAGTGTATAGCAGACACCCAATCTCTGGTGACTAGTGTATAGAATATCCCCAATCTCTGGTGACTAGTGTATAGTAGTTCCCCAATCTCTGGTGACTAGTATATAGCAGATCCCCAATCTCTAGTGACTAGTGTATAGCAGACCTCCAATCTCTGGTGACTAGTGTATAACAGACCTCCAATCTCTGGTGGCTAGTATATAGCAGACACCCAATCTCTGGTGACTAGTGTATAGCAGTTCCCCAATCTCTGGTGACTAGTATATAGCAGATCCCCAATCTCTAGTGACTAGTGTATAGCAGACCTCCAATCTCTGGTAACTAGTGTATAGCAGACCTCCAATCTCTGGTGGCTAGTATATAGCAGACACCCAATCTCTGGTGACTAGTGTATAGCAGACCTCCAATCTCTGGTGACTAGTGTATAGCAGACCTCCAATCTCTGGTGGCTAGTATATAGCAGACACCCAATCTCTGGTGACTAGTGTATAGCAGACCTCCAATCTCTGGTGGCTAGTGTATCGCAGACACCCAATCTCTGGTGGCTAGTGTATCGCAGACACCCAATCTCTGGTGACTAGTGTATAGAATATCCCCAATCTCTGGTGACTAGTGTATAGCAGATCCCCAATCTCTGGTGACTAGTGTATAGCAGACCTCCAATCTCTGGTGACTAGTGTATAGCAGACCTCCAATCTCTGGTGGCTAGTATATAGCAGACACCCAATCTCTGGTGGCTAGTATATAGCAGACACCCAATCTCTGGTGACTAGTGTATAGCAGACCTCCAATCTCTGGTGACTAGCATATAGCAGACACCCAATCTCTGGTGGCTAGTATATAGCAGACCTCCAATCTCTGGTGACTAGTGTATCGCAGACACCCAATCTCTGGTGACTAGTATATAGAATATCCCCAATCTCTGGTGACTAGTGTATAACAGACCTCCAATCTCTGGTGACTAGTGTATAGCAGACACCCAATCTCTGGTGACTAGTGTATAGCAGACCTCCAATCTCTGGTGACTAGTGTATCGCAGACACCCAATCTCTGGTGACTAGTGTATAGAATATCCCCAATCTCTGGTGACTAGTGTATAGCAGACCTCCAATCTCTGGTGACTAGTGTATAGCAGACCTCCAATCTCTGGTGACTAGTGTATAGCAGACCTCCAATCTCTGGTTGCTAGTGTATAGCAGATCCCCAATCTCTGGTGTGGGACACAGATACACTTGAAGAGCTAGTTGATCATGGAGCTTGGAGCTTGAACACAAAGAAAGCTCTATGTTTTATTGGGGGTTTTTTTGCAGGCAGAATCTCATCATCTCGACACGTCATATTATGCCAGTGCATCATTCTGTCTCATGTCACATTAAGGGCCTGAGTTTCATCTGCCCCTGACCACCAGCAAATAAAACCACTTTTTCAGTCGTATCTCCGACTACAACCCAATCTTAATCTGTATTCAATTGCTCAAACACCCCCATCATGTGTCTTCAGGCGTAAGTAGTCGTAAGTGCTAAAAAGTCGCAGCTGCGTATGTTCAAAAAATGCAAAGATACACCATGTAAAAGGGGAATACACCTCACTCTGAATCAGACCTAAGTGTGTTAAGTGTGAGTGTTGTGTATGCATCTCACACAATAAAATGTGAACACCCTCCTTTATTAAACTGAATATCCTGCAAAAAAAGAAAATATCGGGGCACCTCACTTCCCATCCCCCACAACAGAACTAGTCTGCATAAAGTGAACCAAAAAGAATCCTGGTTTTGGCTGAGATCAGTAAATTCCACTGATTCTAGCCATTAGCTCCTTACACACCGATTCCACTTCCTACCTAGACTGTATTATTCTCGTACAGTAGTGGCTGAAAGAGTTATTATACCACTGTACTAGCCGACACAAGTGATATATTATTATTCAGTCAGCGTCCTGCTGATGTAGATGGGATTATGTAAGGAAGGTCTGACTTGCTCATCTGTATTTCATTAAATAGGAGTCAGGTGGTTTCTGTTAGAGTGAAGTGTATCGGATGAAAATGTGTGATTTGGTTGGCTGCAGCGCAGTTCTTGGATAGGATGGCAGGCTGGGGGTGGATGGAGCGTTAAATGTCAGGAACAACAAGAAACTGCAACACATTTTAAAATTCCCAATACCAACCCATTACTCTACTGTAGGATGCCCAGTCTCTGCAGGTAGACATTTTACGGCACCCGATTTGTGCCAGCTTCCTAGTATACGGGAAGCATTGGGCACAGAGCCAACAGATTGCTGGAGGGTGGCAATATTTAGGGTGGGGAACCCCATTATTTCTAATGATTTTTGAAATTACATTTTCTATGCTCTACAAAAATCACAGCAACTATTTTCATTTTATATTTCTAAAATACTGCTGAATCTGACTCATCCCTCTAATTGGCATACTTAAGCCACTGACTTTGTGCAGGAAATGCCAGCTTTAAATGGAGGCGAAAGATTGAAAATGGGTAACTAACGTAAAAAGTAACCATTTTTGCAACAAATAGCAAGTAAGGTATACAGGAAACAGTCATAAATCAATTACACCAGAAAATTATAGTTTGTGGCAACGGGATGTCTTTGAATACATATAGGCCTTGGAGGATTTTTTGATGGTCGCACAGGGGAAGAAGCAAGCCGGGGAGTGACAGAGGAGGAGGTAGGCATGTCACAGCCTGAGAGCCAACCACCATCTTAACCTCACTACCTTTAGCCTGTTACACAATTTCACACAAGACAACTACCCCCGGAATAACATTGTTGTGTGACAGGATCATTTAGCTTATGAGTCACCCTACCTTTGCAGTCTGGCTGGGCCAAGATGCAAAATGTATACTTAACCTCATGTGTCAATCTCCCATTGTCCCATAGATTGTAAGCTTGCGAGCAGGGCCTTCTCACCTCTTTGTCTGTTTTACCCAGTTTGTTTATTAGTTTATTACGTTTGTCCCCAATTGTAAAGCGCTACGGAATATGTTGGCGCTATATAAATAAATGATGATGATGATGATGATGAGGAGGAGGTAGGCATGTCACAGCCTGAGAGCCGCAGAGTTGCAGAAACCAGTGCCAGAACAGTTCCTGAGTCTGCTAAAAAGGAAGAAACACTCAGTGAGAGTGATTACTGTTTGCATAAGTGCCCTAAACACATGCAGAGTAGCAGAGAGAGCACACAGCAGTTAAAGTCTGTAGGAGATGAGAAGATCTGCACATCCCCTAGACATAGTTACAAGTTTTACAGAGCAAGCTGCACTTTTAACAGGGAGAGCTGCCAATCTTACAGACAAGGCTGCCACTTTAGTCACAAAAGCTACCAATGTAACAGGAAGAGCTGCAAGATTGCTAGCTGTCAGACTTCCAAAGGGAAATTACAGTCCAAGAGGGCAATCTGTCACTACAAGAAAGGAAGCTGCCAGGGGTCCTCTACAAGCTGCAAGAGGAACAGAATACATCCAGGTCCAGCCCTGAGGAACATAGGGAATCTAGAGCTAACCCAGAGATCCAGGTCCTTACCAGGTCGAGAGCTGTTCCAGGTGTCTGCTGCTTGACCTGTCTCTTTGCCATTGTTCCAGGTTCCTACTGCTGTACTTGTTGCCTTTTGGATAGAAGAGTCACTGCAGGCCATTCCAAGTTTTTGGTTCGTGCCCTCCAGGTTTCCAGAACTGGTCAGTGTCTACTACATTTGTGAGTAACCTGCCTAATTCTGCACTACACCAGGAATGGAGCCATTAACGTGTGTTACAGACTGTTTGCGGCAGAGATACATCCTTGCATTGCTGTACACTGCTGGGACTTCTCCTCCCTCTATCCATGGCACTTAATAGTGCTTATTGCCGAAGGGACTACTCAGCGTCTTTTCCATTGCCCTTATCTACATCTGTTCAAGAGCCAGTATTGTTTGGTGTGTGATGAATCTCCAGTTACCCTCTAGAACTGGTTGTAACACCCGCCACAGTACGTTCTTCATAATAATAATGTTGAGACTACACCTCGCATTATCATTGTCTTCTTCTCTACTGCAGGTTATATTCAATTGTCGTTCTTCAGAGTTGCTACTTTTCATATTATTATCATTTAGGTTGTAATACAGTTTATTGCTACCTTGTTTTCTTCACATTTATGTCCATTTGTGGTGCAGAGTGTACATTAGAGTTATCTTCATAATTTCATCCATGCCTCCTGTATTACATTTCTTGTATCAGGGTGTACAACTGTAGGTGAATTAAGAGTAAAACCGCACTTTATCAGCACACTAGCCCGTGATTTAGGCAAAGAGTACTTAAGTGATGTGATATTGATATACTCATTCTTCTTAAGCTGGGTACACACTGAAGAATTTTTCCGACCGAGGTGTTATCTCAAGCGATTATACCTACGACTGAAGGTCCGATCAGTCTGACGATTCATGCATACACACTGACACGATTTACCTTCAGATCTGTGCTCTTCATCTGGTCCTTTACCTGGTCCTCCAGTCCGGAGAATGACAGCACAATATTCATCCATTCACTACTGTTACATTGTCACACTGATTAAAACCGCCTTGTTATAGCTATCCACATGTCCTAACGAATTTCGTTAGCATCTGTGACTCTCAAATTAAATAGTCTGTCTCAGAACGAACAAATTAATTATTCCTTCTACAGCACTCTCTACATTTATTCACTCATCATTCAGTGCTAACATCGGCTAAAAAGAGCCAGACTCTGTAAACTCTATGGAGATGGTCAGCATGAGTGCATACACACTACATGATCGTTAGGTGATTGATCGGAAAATATTGAACGGTACGACCAACCAAATGAAGCGATGATCGGCACTTTGGGACGACTTTAGATCATCGTGTCACTATAAACACTCACATGATATCTGACCAAACGGTCGGATGTCGGCTGATTTGTCCAATTATTGGACAAAATCCTGTAGTGTGTACCCAGCTTTACTCAGAGCTGAGTATATTACCCTGAGTCATGTAAAGGATCTTAACAACATTGCTATTGTTAAGACGCTATTGAAATTGGTAATGTCAATTGCATTCTAACAAAGCAGAACATAAGTCAGAATAGGAGCGCGGAGCTGGGGGACGAGGGTGTAGGATCGCTGGCCGCCCATTGCCCACCACTGAAATAAGCCCTATTTATAAAAATTATGCAATTCAAATTTCTATCAGCTTTTGGTAGCATCTTCCTCATACAGTACATTATACCCATACAATACTGTTTCTAGAAGACACCAGATTGTGTAGGTCTGTACATTTTACACTGTACAGTACATGGATAACTAAATAAACTTTAATGGTCTACAGCAGGGTTGTCCAAACTGCGTCAGGAGTTTTGGTTGTGGCAAGGGGGCAGCGCTGTTAATGAAAAAAAAAATCCTGCCAAAAAAAAAAAAAGAAAATACTTACTTTGCGGTCACGTCAGCTGGCGCTCCGGCTCCCTCCCTGGTCTCTTCCTCCGTGTGGCGCTCGCAGTGAATGTCGGGGGTGACATCATCACACCCAACATCCATTGCGTAGCGCAGCACAGAGGAGTCACCCGCGCGAACTATCAGCAGCAGTGAAAGATTATCCAGTATCTTATTGTTGTTACTCTGAATTTGGACTTTCTGCACCATGCAATTATGAACTAGCTGTGTTCTCTGTATGTATCTAATATAAATATTAAGAGATAATTGTATTTATAATATTTTAAACCATTTTAAATGTGCAGTGCTGAGTAGGGTGAAACTATCACCCACTGTTACCCTCATCGGAGGCTGCTCCATGAGCCATTTTTCCCACCACCCTATCTTTAATTCTCTGTAGATTTCTATTAGTCCTCCTGATGCTCCTATATCGGTGACCATTTCAAACTGGTCAATAAAAAAAATGATTCATGGGTGCAGAAAGAGAGGGAAAAAAAGTTTTTGCCATTTAATTCCCCGAACCCCACTAAGGGGCAGATGCAGGTAAGTTAAATTATAGCTGGTAATGGGACTACTGCTTTAATCATGATTCTGCAACAGGTTTCCTAACCCTTACTAACTTCATTTCCAAGTAAGTTTAATATGTTAACTATGTTTTTTATGGTTTTTTGGATGATCAGCTATCGTTAGTGTTAGTGTATTTTATGTGCGGCCCAAACCAACTCGTTGTCTTCCAATGTGGCCCAGGGAAGCTAAAAGGTTGGACACCCCTGATCTACAGTATACAGCCACGATCTTAGCAGACAGCCATTCACCTTTACATTGACATGAACATTTTATCCATAATTACAAAACATATGTTAAAAACAAGTTCACCATCATATATTAATTATTTGATGAACCCAATAAAAATGCATCTTGGTTATTGTTAAACCAACAGAAAAATGGAGTTATAGTCTGTGCATTTGCTTTTCCTAGAATATTTTTCTGGTAGGATAAATATACGTACTACACCTGCAGGATTATAATACTGAGGAAGTGCGGAGCATGACCGCAAGATTCCTTTGTTTGTATTTATACAAATGAAATTATATACGTAGCATATTGGGATGTATGTGGCGTTCAGTGCCCAGGGGAGGGCTGGCAAAGGGGGATGGGGAGGGGGAGAATTGGCATTGCCCTCTGAACCAATTTTGATTTTATACAAGTTCTGGCAATGTGAGTTAATGAGTTAAATGTGCTTCCTTCAGCGCTGCACAGTCATATCAGCATTGCACAAACACTGTACACAGCAATAATGTGGCTATAAATACTGTCATGCTATTCAAAACAATAAGGTAATTTGCATTTATTTAAGTGTAGAATTATCTCGATAAACACAATCAATAGCAACAGATATTGTATAAATATTGCAGTAATCCCTGTTCACACAAGCTTACATATACTTCTAGCACTCCACAGCAGACATCCTCTATAGACCAACCAGACCCAAGCTTACATATACCTTCAGCACTCCACAGCAGACATCCGCTATAGACCAACCAGAGCCAAGCTTACATATACTTCCAGCACTCCACAGCAGACATCCGCTATAGACCAACCAGAACCAAGCTTACATATACTTCCAGCACTCCACAGCAGACATCCGCTATAGACCAACCAGAGCCAAGCTTACATATACTTCCAGCACTCCACAGCAGACATCCGCTATAGACCAACCAGAGCCAAGCTTACATATACTTCCAGCACTCCACAGCAGACATCCTCTATAGACCAACCAGAGCCAAGCTTACATAAACTTCCAGCACTCCACAGCAGACATCCGCTATAGACCAACCAGATGCCTATGTTTTAAAAAAAATCTTGTTAGCACTCGCCATAGCAGCCTCATAAATCATTTAATGGCTGGGGGTCATATGACTAGACAACACATTGCTATCTATATCTATTATATCTCTTTTCGGACCACTGTGTATAGATTTGCATACTATGTCCTTAGTCAGACCCAACAAGGAATACATTTGTTCTGATGGGTTTGTGCTGATGGGTTTGTGTTGATGGGTGTGTGCCAATCATGTGCAAGTTGAAAAAGTTAGGAGAAAACAATGCCTATAGCTAGTTAGACCCTCCTTAATTAATGAGGGTAAGGGGTCATTGTTGATGTATTTATTGCATGTGTCATAGTTGTGTAGGTTGTAGTTCAAATATCAAATACATTTTATCACTTTACTGTGACTTAGGCATATCTTGTGCCCTCAGGTTAGGCAAACAGCACTACGCTATAAAAAGCTCATGCCACCTCCAAGGTTGGCACAAACCTCTGCATCAGTAAATAAGGGAACAGTCTCTGGTTCTCGCCATCTCCATCCAGTTAGGATTTTAGAAAGAACCATATCTTCTTTAGTGATCTTACACAGTTCCAGGGGCTGGGGTCATTATTCATAGGAAATACCCTGATCTAGCCGGTATTATAAAAAGTTTCAGTCATCTATGAACAAAGTGTCACCTTGCTTAGAAAAATCCATGTACAGTTACACAAGGATAGGCAAGACAGCATGAAGCAGGTGTGGGAAGCCACAAAAAAAGGCAAAAACAACTTTACTGCTCCGTGGTGCCGTGCAGTCCATTTTTATATGTCCCACACTGGCTAAAGACAGAAGAGCAAAACAGTATGTGATAAATTGCATTGTTGTTCATGTGGCCACTAAATTTTGCAAATTTCACTGGAGGAAATTGTCTGTAAGTGTCCTATTCACCCACACAGCAGAATGACACTTTCATCGTCCCTGTTCTAATAGTTCCGTGAAATTTTATTTTCAAATACAGTGCAGAATAGTGAAACATAAACAGAACTCGAACATTCTATGTCCGGAACTTCGCACCCCTCACTAACCAGACATCAATTGTAACAGTACTACCTAAAAATAGGTTGTTTAAAAAGACACATTTTGTCTCTTGAAAACATATTTTGTACAATAACTTTTGAAGATCATTTTGCCTAATTTAAATGATAAACTACAGACTTAAACTTTTCACCCACTAATATATAATAAATTAAAGTCACCCAGTCATTATATTGTGAGCTTGTTTAAACAAGTAACCATTCCCTTTATTTTCAACCTCCTTGTCTGTCATTTATTTTGTAATAAGATGCCCTGAATACACATCACTGCAGAGCAGTATGTTGGGATTTTATTAATAAAAGATAAAAATAATAATCAATCAATATAATGTGTAGGTTCAGCAATAAATTCTTGGAATTCTTTAAATTTAAGGATAAAGTACTTCTGCTTGACCTCCGAGTTAGAACCCAAGCAGTAGATGAATAGCTTCAGGATATAGGAGTTTGGTAACTTACTGTATAGACTGTTATTCTTAAAGGCAATTACCTTGTTTCTGCAAATGTGACTTCTCTTCCTTCTTGCTGATTTTCTTAGATTTGCTGATATCCTTCCTGGGCACGGGATAGATCTCTTCCCTAGTATCCTGGCTCTCATGTATTTCTTCCATTATGGGTTCTGGGGGTACCTCCACCTCTCCCAGGGGTGTCTGTAGGTCCTCATGGTCCAAATAGGAGTAGAAACGGTCCCTTGACACAATATCTTGGTGATAATAGTCATGCTCATCAGAAGGTCTCGCCAGGGTCCTTTGCACAAGCAGGATCCCCCAAATCCAGAAAAACAAATCAAGTTTCTGTGTCATTTCTTGATCTCCTTAATTGTCTACAATACAGATAAAATGGGAGAATCTGTAGCTGCTTAAGACGAGAGGGAGTTAAAAGTGTCATGTAGAGTTCAAGAAAGGAAAAGCGAAATAATTAAGGTGAAATGAAAACACTGATGCATAATAATACTCTAGTATACTGATTCACAGAGGAGTTTAAGATGACAGAGATGTAATAAGAGAACTTCATGCAAGTTAGTACATTTCTCTGCAGAGTGACAGACTTGTAAGAGAGATGTTTCATCAATAACAATAAGTCAAGACCTACAGAACTAACAGTGAGTTTGAGACTCCAGTGACAGTGTCCTTACCCACAGGGGCTGCTGTGTCCTGAGAGATCACTCACGCAGACGAGGTCTCAGAATAGGTAAGTTGAGGCTCTATTTCAGGAGGCTGAACTCTGGATAAGCACAGAGTTTGTCTCTTTTGAGAGACTTCTGCATCTTCAAGTAGACCCAGTTTAACTCTTTCTGTCTCTCTCTCTCTCTCTTACGCAACAGACTCTCTGAAGCCCCAAGACAGTATTTAAACTGTGCAGAGACTTGAATGTAATAAGGCTGTGTGTGGTGAATAATTGCAGCCAGTTTCTTTCCACAGTGTAGTGAGGAAGAAGGGGCAGGTATGGAGTATGCACAGGGGCTGTCCTGCTACTGAATTGTGCTGTTTGCAGGCAGCTTGGCCAGGCTGAGACAGGGGAAGGTTCATGTGTCAGTGCCTGGGAAATGCTAAAATGATTGACTGCATTCTGTATATACAGATAAGGAAATGAGGAAAAGTTGAAAGAGTGAGTGAAGAAGTTGTGTAACAGTGCGTGAGAGGGAATAATAGGAGATAATAAGTAGACATAGGCAAGTGCAGGAGTGGATTATAATCCCACTCTAGACTACTTAATAAAATATAAGACAGACCATTGCATGGCCACATTTCACTCATCCA
Organism: Mixophyes fleayi; assembly: GCF_038048845.1. Lineage (NCBI taxonomy): Eukaryota > Metazoa > Chordata > Amphibia > Anura > Limnodynastidae > Mixophyes > Mixophyes fleayi. The sequence continues at coordinate 26,184,056 of NC_134407.1, read as the reverse complement.
CCCTTGTTTTAACCCCTTTTTACAACGCTGTGTTATTTGTTGGCTTTCCCAGGGTAGGATGTATATACATACCTACCGTCATAATTTAGACTGGGCAGTCCCTATTTGGGGGTACTGTTCCGCCTTCCCGACAGCCAAGACTTTGGTCCCCACTGTCGAGAATGTTGGAAGGTTCAGTGCAGTGAGTGAGTGCCGTGTGCACCTGCCACTGGATCTGACTGCATGTCAGTTTTTAGGGGAGGGGTGTTAAAGGCAAGCAAGTTATTTTCAGGACAGGCGTGGCCACCAACATTTAATTTAATAACATTGAAATATCTTCCGGGGACACTTTACTTCTGACCAGGTGCACCCACATGTTTTACACCTTGGAGCAGTGCAATCCCCATCATTTCATGTTTACTCATATTTCCCAACTGTAATTCAGTTCCACGGACATTCCCAGGTTTTAAAGGTTTGGCCATGGAAATGTCCCTATTTTTCAGCATTGCCCAGCTGCACAATAAAATGAATATTTTTATGCATGTTAGATGCCATTCTTATCATATATTCATGTTATTACTTGTGAAAAATATTAAGTCATAAAACATCTACTAGTAAAAATGCAATCACGTTAAAGGACCCATATTAAGAGGCATCTATTGGTGTACTATGAAAGAGATATCTAATACATTTGTATATTTATATATATATATATATATATATATATATATATATTCAAAGTGGCTATATTAAATAAGCAAATGGTCCTTTTTATACATGGATGGGCAACGTTGGAGCAGTGATAGAAGAGAGATGACTATGCTGGTAGAACTTAAGTGCCTGCTGTAGAGTTGCAAGTATGCTCATTTGCGTAGCATACAGTACGTGTTTTTTGCTCTGCGCATTACCATACAAAAACCTCCACCTATGGAGAGATGCAGGCATCCACACTTGCGCCTTCTTGTGCCTGAAGAGGTGTGACGGGGAGGGAATGGATATTTTAATATAAGGGCATGTTCACAGAATAGATAGCCGACGCAGACACAGATTCATCTTTTACAGTCGATATTATTTGCACCAGCCTAGGGAGATGATGATGATGATGATGAGCTCTAGTTAATGGCTTCTGATTGGCTGATTGCAGTTTCACACCTGAAACAGCTGTGTGCTTTCTTCATTGTCAGTGCATATATTATAGGATTTTGTATGTGTATTCCTAAAAATAAATTCTTTCATTCATTCGCGAAAGGAAGGTTTTATATGCTGTATTATGTGAAGCCTATTAACAAGTGTGTTGTTCCTATTGCTGGTTCTGTGTAAGTACACCTGCTGTAAATCTGGCCCCCATGCTTGCAGTTTTGGATGATACGTCGGACTCGGCTTATGGGTTGAAATACGTTATTTTTGTGTGCCCATCTTTGGGTCGGAATTTGCACCCAAGTTACATTCAACTCTGTATCAGGAGCTGAATCCACAGTTAGTCTACACAAGAGTTCCCAGGTCACATTATGTTTTATCCAGAAAATCCTAACTGATTCCTTATGATGTCAAATGCAGAAAATCAGTCATAGCAATCGGCAGCATGGTGGGTATCTGACACAAGTGAAGAAGGGGTTAATATGTTTAAGGCGTGTGTGATAGCTCCACCGCTTTCCCACATAAGGTAGTCATATGCCTTTTCTAAAGCCTAAAAGGCTCAGTGTCAAGTTGTCAGTCCTGAAGGAAGGATTGTGCTCTACAAGCCCATTCTCTGTTAATCCTTTGTCAGGCAGTGTTGTTAATTAAACCTGATGATCCTGACTCACTTCTGTGATGCCGATTTGCTGTGATGTTGTTCCTGTACTGAGGACCTAACAAAAGTCTCTGGCTCCAAATTTGTTCCTTAGCTTCTGCCTTTCACAAGTTGGTGTAAGAAGTGGGATTGAGTAGCATCTCAATCTGAGGGATGCAAGAGATCACTCCAACATGGAGACCACTCAAGGAGCTCCAGCAGTCATAAATGGAGTAAATTACCAACCAGACTCAGGATCATCCTTTATCATTCCAACAGGAGAGGACATTTCATTAGGAGGAGATACGGGATATTAGAGCTGAAACAGTACCACTAACTCTGTCCTCCCAGAGGACAGTGTCTACTCTGATTCTTAAGATAAAGAAGGGAGATGATCCTTATGCCTATCTAGCAAAATTTGAGAGTGTTGCCATGAACCAGGCCTGGCCCTTAGAATTCTGGTCAACCTGTCTGGTACCACTTTTTAATAGAAGAAACACAAGGGGATATACTATGGGAATTTGGTGTTTGAAGACAAGTCAAGACTGCTATTCTTCTCTGCATACCACTCACCAGTGTTTACTGCGACTTGATAAGCCTTGGGCCTTTGCACAACAAATGTGTAACTATGCAGATAAGTGGCAAACTCAGATTGCCAGCTAGACATTTGACGCCGTGGTCCTGGAACAATTCATTAAGTGACTTTCACAGTGTCTGGCTTGGTCCAATTATATTTTGCTGCCTTCATTCTCTTTGTGAAAATGTCATGGCTGCGGATTTGGTGCTAATTCAACCAAGGCCAGCGTCCGGTTCTAACATTCTCTGGAGGGGCTCATCATGGCACAGTCAAGAGTTCATTTTATTGGTTCTAGATTTTGCCACCACATGACCAGAAAGTTTCCTGCCATGTTCTGCCACAGCCAGACAAGTCGCCAGCGGGTTAATAGAACTTTTCCCCTCCTAGTAGCTAGGCCACATGATGTCCTCACAGGCCAAGGCACAAATTTAATGTCTGCACTGGGTCCTGAAACTGTTTACGGTCATGACAACAGTTTACCATCCACAGCTTGATGACCTAGTCAGGTGAAATAATTGCACATTGAAGGTAATGCAATCAGCGAAAAACTGGGATGAATGTCTCCCTTTTCCCACTTAGCGGTCCCCAACGTCCCCAATTTTCAACAGTTTTTTTCCAGGATGAGCTGTTATATGCAGGGCCGGATTAAAGGAATGGAGGCCCCTGGGCTAAGGGGGCCACCATTCCCTAGTGAGGGCCCCCCCCCCCCCCCGTGATCCGAGCTGCTCCCTCCCCCCCTGCGGCAATTACCTCCTTCTCCGGCGTGCTGTACGCTCTTTACTGAGAAGATCTCGTTAGAGTGAGACTCACGAGATCTCCTCAGTAAGGAGACTACAGCGCGCCGGAGAAGGACCGCAGTGAAAGTGCTCAGCAGCACTGATCGCGTCGGGGACGCCCCCGCCCCCAACCGATCAATACTGCTGCTGAGCACTTTCAAGGGCCCCCTGGATGCCATAGGCCCCTGGGCTGTAGCCCAGTTAGCCCTATGGTTAATCCGGCCCTGGTTATATGACAGGAAGCCTCAAGGTATCATCAACTTTTTGAGAGAAACATGTAAGAAGCAACGCATTAGACAAGAGAATGTCCTACAGTCTGTATTGAATATGTAAAACCAACTAATCTTAAAATTGGATAAATGAACACTGAACACAGAGATCAGTTATACAATCGTAACACCAGCTCTTATGTCTTTGCCCCAGTGTCAAAATCTGCATTTCAAAAATCGTTAGAGATTGAAGTCCTGACTGTTTGCCACTCTAGCTATCCAAGTCTCAAATGTATGAAGCTGCAATTAAGCAAAGTTTCCAGAGTTTGCTTTAAAACCACCAGATACAACACGGTGCTTCCTAGCTACGAGATTATTAAACACATCACTGTTACACTGCGGGTTATCACCCGCGATTTGCCGCAATTTTTAAACTCTGAAAAAATCGGAGCTTGATACATTGACCCCCTGGAGTGAGAAGGAAGCTTTTTTTGCCCATCACTTTATAAATGATAATTATCTTGGACCTTTTCTGCAACCTTTTCAAGTCCTCAAAAAGAAGCACAGCTAATGTCTTTATCAATCTGGCGCATGGCAGTTGCAGGGAGTCTTTAGGCTGAGGAGAGATAAGGACCACCTTTAAAAAATCTGCCTGGCTTATTTCTGCTTTGCCCCAGTTTAAATAAATGTCCCCCAATATTTTGTACGACAGTCCTTGCAGACTCAAACAAAGGCTCTCCCTATGTCTGAGAGGTACTTATAATCCCAAGAAAGTGTGTTACCATTTTCAGGATAATTTGTATACGCACAGTTCTCTTGTAGGCTATATATAGACAAATCAATTTGGCTTTTGACACACATGCCATAAATGATCTTATACAGAAAAGGGACTTACAATTATTTTTATATGGCACTTCCAGGCACAGGTTTACTGCCCAGCAAAAAGCGTAAGATTTTTTGGCGCCTGACCTAAGACAAAGGGGGTTGACACTGCAATTTCAGCGAGGGTCTCTGGCTAACCTATCAAGGTCATTGTTATATAATCAGCGCTCTTAACCACCGCACTACGGATTCTCTCTGTAGAGTACATAAATGGGACATAATTACTTTTTTATACTTACAGAAATGGCAGTGAAATTATTACACGTGACTACCCCAAGATTAGTGTGGCTCCACACACTCTCTAGGTGTTAAAATAACCTAATGGTGATATTTTCATTGCGATTAGTGCACTGCCACACAGCCTAACTCTGAAGATGAGTATGATCCAAAGAACATAAACATCTGCAGCTCAGATACCACATGGAGACAACGGCAACGATCGCACAGCTGCATGCAGACTTTTTCCAGCTGCTGTGCATCAGACAGAGTGGTCCGCTCCAAGCCCCCAGAACCTATCCAAAGCCAAAAGAAACATTTACTGGCCCACAGCCTCCGGCTCCGATAAGCCAGCTGCTCCAAAAGTCATTAGAAATGCAATCACAACAAAATTCCCCAGATTCTCGAAATAAAACAATAACTCCCCCAAACGAGTTTCCTGCTACTAGACAAGAATGAAAATATCTCGGTGTAGAAGCAGAAAGCTTAGCGCTGGCTGGTCAACCACTGAAACTAGGGACACACGAGATACATATGCTGCATGCCTGTATAGGAATTAGCTTTGATGTATGGTGTCATAGTAACATCTAAGGAAATTCAGCATCTTATGTTAGATGTTGGCTTTAAATGGCCAACGCTAATTTTAACTTTTACTAATAATTTCCACACAAGTAGTTCAACAACTGATAACTTCTATTCTCAACAATTTTATCTATTTATTGGGAAAATATGTAGGGTGGATTTTCTAAACTTTCTAATAAGGAAAAGTGTAGATGTTGCCCATAGCAGCCAATAAGATTCTAGCTATCATTTGTCTAGCAAACGATAGCTTTAACCTGATTGGCTGCTGTGGGCAACATCTCCTCTTTTCCTTTTTAGAAGTTTTATTAACTCTCGCCCGTAGAGTGTGTCTATTTTGTGACATAGCCCTGAACCACCAATTCTTTTGTCGTTTGTTTTGATATGAGTATTATATAAAGGTAGTTAGACAAGGAAAAGTGAAATACTTGGGTCACTGAGGGACACCAAGCAAACTGAAACAAGGGCTTACACACTTGCGTGGCTCATCATACAAATAACATCATACATAAAAATGCTGGGCTGTTGTGGTTGCCTATACCTTTGGCTAGCCTGACTGCAAGAGGAGGCCTCAGTGACTTTGGTTTGATTGTTGGAGCACATTTGGCAGTGACTAATACAGCCCAACTTGAGGATTATGATATCAGTGCATTAATTAGAAGTACAAGGCAATACAGGTGACTAGCAGATCAATGGTCTGTGTGTGGTGTGAGTAGAACAGACAGCTTCCTCCTACAGCTCTCCTACCTGGCGAACTCTGAGGAACCTTTAGCCAGGGAGCGAATACGGCACCAACATGGAAGTCAGAATATAGTTGCATTTAGTGCATGCTAATATATTATATTCACTCCCGGGCAGAGGGAGCATAGAGGGACATAGTACACAAAGAACTATGTAAAAAACAAACCTGATAGGTCCTCTTTAAGGGCTCTGTTTAAAGGGCTGCACAGAACTGCATGTTCTCTTCCCATTTTTACCATTTGTTTACCATCCAATTTCCTCTGTGTTAGGCTTCTGGGATTGCAGTGCAGAATCTACTGCGTAATAACTGAATTCAGAGATCGTCCTGTTCTTCTGTTTCCTTCCGCGTCAGACTGCTGCTATCACAAACAGAACACCCTGCAAATGATCCCTACTGTTTTCCTGGTTGCTATGCCGGCGGTCCTGCACAGTGATCTCAGCGTGTCTCTGGCATGACAGGCAGAACATGGAGAAGACAGGAATATAGACGAGTTCTTGTGTTTTTCATTCTAAATAAAGATGCCCCCAACACGCTAAATAAAAATGTAGTTATTGGCGATGAAACACTTTCAGATCAAATAACATTTTACATATATCACCCTAAAATGATTAATTACAACTAAAAGTCCAATCTAATAACAGTTGTAAGTGATATCTAAAGATGTCTGTATGATAGATTGGGTCACAGTCATTTACATAACAGTGATGTCTGTGTGTCCCCACTTTTGAACTTCCCATGTGTACACATTGCTTTTTATGTACTGAGCACAGGGGTGTTTGCCCCCATCCAAAGAGGTGGTATTGTCGTCCTCTCTTGATGCTCCAGTCACCTGTGATCTGACTCTGCAGGAAGGAGTGCGGGGGACACCAATGACCTGAGCTCCTTACTTATTGCAATCAATGTATTAGGCCCTCAATGCTTGACAGCTTGAATTGGGGCAGGAGAGGCAGGATGATGTCACCTCTCCTGGTGATCATGACGCAACTCAATGCAAATCGTGTTATCATGCCCCTGCTAAGTGATGATGTGAATGCATTATTACGCAGCGGGTGGGGGGGTTGGTTTATGATGATGCAAATCATGTTGTCACACCCTCTGTACTAGCTCCTTGGACCTCCCTATTGGCATCTCCCAATAGATAGGTAAGTATTATTATTATTACCATTTATTTACATATCGCCACTAATTCCACAGTACTGTACTCACCCACATCAGTCCCTGCCCCATTACAGTCTAAATTCCCTAACACACACAGACACAGACTAGGGTCAGTTTGTTAGCAGCCAATTAACCTACCAGTATTTTTTGGGGAGTGTGGGAGGAAACCCACGCAAACACGGGGAGAACATACAAGCTCCTCACACATAAGGCCATGGTTGGGAATTGAACTCATGACCCCAGTGTTGTAAGGCAGAAGTGCTAACCACTTAGCCACCGTGCTGCCCAAGTATGGCCCGAGGATACTTCCTCTCCTTTCCCTCCTACACAACACTCATGCTGTCACCATGCTGCTAGACAGTAATTGGAGGAAGGAGCACATGTGACCAGAGCAGTCGGACGGGGAGTAGAAGAGCCATGAGGAACGGCCCTTTTGGAGCAAGACTGCGTTATATGAAATTAATGGAACGCTGTGCGCAACAAAAACAGACAAATCTGATACGCTTTTGTGTTTTGGATGTGTGAGCCGGACTCATTTAATTTAGGAACATTCATGATGCACATAAGAAAAGTGCTGGAACACATGGCAATAAATCAAACATTTGCTTTCTCTATCTAAACTGCCCTAGAAGACTATGTTCAAATCTGCTGAGTTATAGCACCTGTTTTACTGTGCACCAGTTATAATAAATGTCCCTCACCGAGTTGAAGATAGCTGATATTCCCACCTCCATTCCCACTCACCCAGTTCTCTACCCACCTTCCACATAGTCATGGACTTGCAGTTCATGCATCCACGTTGGTCTGGAAGAAAACTGGAAACATATTTTGCCGTCCTCTCCATGTACAGTGTGACTGTGCTGTAAAGTTTAATAAGGTTCACACTTATAAAATGGAAAACTGAGACATGGAAATAAGTGCGGAGGAGTTACTGCACTGCCATACTATTCCCTGCGTGAGAAAGGCTTGTGTTATATGAATAATTGGAAACAAAGTCATCCTCTTTTATTAATACTTACTCTAGAAAGCCCTTTACTGGCAAAGCGCTGTTTAAATTCCACATCTTGTTTATATCAGGGCCGTGAGCTCAGTCGTCTAGGATTATTTGGTAAAGCTGGGATTAGGCTCATTCAGAGCTGAGAGGTGATCTTCTGTACTGCAGACAGTAGCACTAAGAGACGACACACCTAACCTGCTCAGAAAATGATTTTTCACAAACTGCTCACAATGTAATTATAGTCTTTACTATATATACATATATATATATATAAATATATATATATATATATATATATATATATATATATATATATATATATATATATATATATATATATATCACACTGATCAGCTACAACAGTATTAAAACCACATTGATTTTCTTGTTGCAATAGCACCTGCCTATGGGTGGGATATATTAGTCAGCAAGAGAACAGTCAGTTCTTGAAGTTGATGTAGTTGAAGCAGGAGAAATGGGCAAGAGTAAGGATCTGAGCGACTATGACAAGGGCCAAATTTTGATGGCTACATGACTGGGTCAGAGCATCTCCAAAACGGCAGGTCTTGTGGGGTGTTCCCGTTATGCAGAGGTTAGTACCTACCAAAAGTGGTCCAAGGAATGACAACCAGTGAATCGGCAAGAAGGTCATCGGTGCCCAATGTTCATTGATGTGCGTGGGGAGTGAAGGTTGGCCCGTCTGGTCCAATTCCACAGAAGAGCTACTGTAGCACAAATTGCTGAAAAAGTTAATACTGGCTATGATAGATAGGTGTCAGCACACACAGTGCATCGCAGCTTGCTGTGTATGGGGCTACGTAGTTGCAGACTGGTCAGTGTGCCCATGCTGACCCCTGTCTATGCTGAAAGTGCCTACAATTGGCCCTTGAGCATCAGAACTGGACCATGTAGCAATGGAAGATGATGGCCTGGTCTAAAGAATCAAATTTTCTTTTACATCATGTGGATGTGAATATGCATCATTTACCTGAGGAAGAATTCACATCTCACATCCTGCACCAGGATGCACTATGGGAAGAAGGATGGATGGCGAAGGCAGTGTGATGCTCTGGGCAATGCTCTGCTGGAAAACCTTGGTCCTGGCATTCATGTGGGTGTTAGTCTGACACAGGGGCGAATCTAGACTTTATGTTTAGGGGGGGCGATTTTGCATAATCATGCCCCTCCTTTGCTCTGATTGGCTGGCCTGCGTTAACCCCGCCTTCCGCCCGCGATTGGCCCCGCCTCCTCCCGCTGTGGTCGCAGGCTGGGACCACTCTGATTGGCTGGCCCACATTTAACCCCCCCCCCCCCCCCCGCTTGCACTTAGCCCCGCCCCTCCCATTTTAATTGGCAGCTGGGACCTAGCTTTTTGCTGCTAGGGGGGGGGCGAATGCCCCGAGCGCCCCCCCCCCTGGATCCGCCACTGGTCTGACATGTACCATCTACCCAAACATTGTTGTAGACCAAGTGTACCCCTTCATAGCAATGGTATTCCCTGATGACAGTGGGCTCTTTCAGCAGGATAATGCACCCTACCACACTTAAAAAATTGTTCAGGAATGGTTTGAGGAACATGACAAAAAGTTCAAGATGTTGACTTGGCCTCCAAATTCCCCAGATCTCATTCTGATCAAGCATCTGTGGGATGTGCTGGAAAAACAAGTCCGAGCCATGGAGGCCCCATCTCACAACTTACAGGACTTAAAGGATCTGCTGCTAAAGTCTTAGTGCCAGATACCACCAGACTCCTTCGGAGGTCTTGTGAAGTCCATACCTTGATGGGTCAGAGCTGTTTTGGTGGCACGAGGGGGACCTACACAATATTAGACAGATGGTTTAAATGTTGTAGTTGATCAGTGTATACAGTGGTCGGTGTGGTCATTAAGAAGTGGCGGTATGAAAAATATAATTTGATCCTAGTGCCGGGGCTACACCTACTTCAATATAGGGACAAAAATCCTTTCAGATATTACAAGTCGCAATGGATTCCTCTCTGAATCGCCATCTATTAAAACACTTTTAAAAATCTTGTAGCCCATCTTTTAACAAATCTATTGATTTCCCTTTTGCATCATGAAACTGAACCCAGTTACAACACGATCCAAAATTGTGATGAGTCACAAATAAGGAAAAGACCCCACATTATGCCAAAAGTATCATCCCATATCTTTACTTCATGAGGATTTAAAATTATTTGCAAAACTATTTGCAAATCAATTATTCAGTAGTACTACCTGTCTGTTTCATCCGGACCAGGTTGTTTTGGCGAGCGCTTTTTATCTCTTGGTTAGGTAGAGTATAGTTTTATTTATTCCAGATCTCCCCTCTCAGAGTTGTTTATACCTAATTTTCTAGTTTAGATAAACTTACTACCAAATTCATTTTGGACAAGGGAATGTGACCGAGTGAAAATTAAAACTTTACGTTGGCATATTGTGGATGGTGCCCTGTGCCGCCCCGTCTTTAAGAAATACTATGCAGCATTGCATACCTCACAGTGCATTCAAACACATGCTCCCTTGAACACTACATCATGGGCTAATTTTAAAGTAGAATTATTACGAATAGTATCAAATGCTTCCTGTCCATGGTTTCCGAAATCCCTTAGACCACTACTAATTAAGTCCAGCCCTACTATGGCTTTGTATGCATTGGGATCAAGCAACATCTTAATTTAAAATATTCATAAGAGCTCCTTCTTTGCCCTCTTTGGAAAAATCCAACGTTTTTCACTGGCATGTACCCTAGTTCTATCCCTGTTTGGTTTGGTTACATAATGGAATCAGGTTTCTCCATGATGTGACCTTACAAACGCCTTGATTTTCCTGAATTTTCAGATTTTCAAATGAGACTAAAGAACGTTTTCATCAATAGCTACAAATACTGTATCTTTATGATTACAATTATCTCAATCATTGGAAGACATTTCGTTCATCTCTGGAATCTCTTTGCATGTTTTACTCAGCATCTAAAGGTCTGACTTCATATTTTTTAAAATTACCCACAGCGAAAAAAACATTATTTTGAGATATCATATATTATATATTATATATATATATATAAATATATATATATATATATATATATATATATATATACATATATATATACATACATATATATACATACATATATATACATACACACACACACAAGAAGGGTAACGGAAATCAATATTTCAAAAGGTAATTCCCGCGCAATTACAAGGATGGCAAAGGGAGGGATAGGGAGCAAGTGGGGGAAAGAGGGAAGAAACAAGAGGAAGGAGGGCCCTGCACCTGAGAGCTTACATTCTAAAGGGGAGGTGTTGGAGTGTAAGAACAGGTGGTCCTTTGTGGCAGATGTTTGTTAGGTGTCTCTTACTGGACAAATGGGAAATGCCTTCAATACTGGTCAATTAAATGCTGTCTACTGGTCCAGTACATGCTGATGGTGTAGCAGCAGAGGGAACCACACTGAACCTCTAACTGGAAGCAGGCTATTTTTGGGGGGGAGGAATTTTGGGTCGTTCTTCTTGAAATGTTTTTAGGATCCAAATTCTGTGATTCAGTTACTTGACCTTCTTGAGTTCATGGGACAGAAGATGCAGAATGGAACTTTGATACATCGATCATTTTTATGCCGTCCATATTCTGTCCTACAGAACACCCATCGGTTTGTCCCTTCCGCTCCTCATAATGATATTTTAAGACCCATCTGAGATGCATCTGAGCTATATTTCAGCAAGTGATCAATAACACCTAGTTCAAATCAATTTACCATATTGCAAATGGTGCAAGTGTAAAGGGTATACCCCCCAAAATATTACACCCTCAAAACACACGCAATGAGTAAATCTTAGATGCAGTCAGTAAATACATTCATACTGCTAAGCAGTCCATGGAATTAGTATAGGAGGATTGCTGGATCGTGAGACAGCGTGTGCATTCCTCTTACACAATATTTACATACAATCTCTGGCAGTGCGGGTACCATCCTCTCTGGAAGTGTTTGCACACAACCTATGAGGGAGAGATATTTAACAAGACACAGCTGATAGTGGTCTCACTGCATTGCTAGGAATCCTTCAAGTGAATATTTTTCAAGAGTGGTGAGTAATTATCCTGTTTGTCAGCTATGTGAACCCTATATAATACAAGCCATGCACTTTATGCCCCTGTAACATTTTTCTTGCTGTCTTAGTTTAACCCATTTTCTTCAAAAGGCGCTTGTTCGGCACTGCATAAAATTCACAATGAGCTCTGCGTTAGAACAGAAAGGATTCGCTAAATGATTTACGAAATGAGACCAACAGTTCTGTTTTCAGTGGATCGCATGTTTGCTAGTTATTGGTTCAAACAAAAAAGTGGTTTAGCTTATTTCAAAAAAGTAGTTTAGCTTAATTCAGCTTATTGCATATGGGAGTCAGTGTCTTAAAGTTGGGGTGGAATGGAGACATTTATCATTTATCAATAGGGGAATACGCCTACTGCTGGATAAAGCAGGTGTTTTGCCAGTGCTAGAGCTTCCTTTTCCAGTTCACCCTGTACATTAAAGGGGAGGAGTCTATTTAACAGGTATCGCAGCGGTATCTGTTCTCTTATTATCAAAATCATTTCATTCATCTCCTCAACAGAGACGAGGGAATCTCTCACAGTCTGGTTTCTAAACGTATTTTCGGCAAACTGATTTGAGAGTCTTGTATCTGTGGTTCAAACAGGACAAAAAAAAAAAAGCAAAAGGTTGCAATGTAAATTGGTTCAATTTATTATTTTGATGCTTAGAAAATGTATTCAAAATGATATCTTAGGCCACTATTTAAGCAATATGAAATATACACCATCAAAATGTCCTGCAAATTTTTGTCTGACCAGTGAAAGGGTTAATATTTGCTTTCTATTGCATCACGTTTTAATCCACACAATCCTTGGTAGTCTGGATTCCTCGCCAGCTACAACGTCGCACTGGTTCTTTATCAGCTGGGAACCTGAACTCCGGAAGTGCAGACTGAACCATGAGCCAGGAGAAATAGGAAACAGGGCCTTAGTCTAAGTCTATGTATGGACTAATCAACCTGACAATCTTTTCATTGTCTTCAGATTTATTTAACCTTTTTACTAATGGGACATTATACTGAGATATACTGTATATGACATAAATATGTAGTTAAGCATGGGTATTTACTGAGAGATCGCCTGAGAGATCGCCTGAGAGATTGCTAGCTCTTTGGACAAAAGTTATTGCTTGGTAATATCAACCAAGTGGATTATTATTCTCTTATTACCTTGGTTATAGAGGACACTGTTCCAGTCTATGGAAAATATTTTATATTATCTTTTGTAAAGCCAGCGATGTGGCTGTTATCACTAGTATTAATAAATGAAAATATGCAGGAAAATCACATTATCTCTGGAGAATAACCTGTGTCCCTGTTTTACTGAATATTTGTAAAACATTAAATTAAACTGTAAATAAAGAATTCTTCTCTTAGTGTTTTAAAATGAATAGTCAATGGTTTTAGAGTGAATAGCAACCTCAGCCGAGTTAGACTAGGGGCCTGATTCATTAAGGATCTTAAATTAAGAAGTTTCTTATTTAATTCTCCTGGACAAAACCATGTTACAATGCAAGGGGTGAAAACTGGTTTTCTGTTTTACACATAAGTTAAATACTGACTGTTTTTTCATGTAGCACACAAATATCAACTTTAAATTTCAGTGTACAAATAAACTATCAATTATTTGTGTGCTACATGAAAAAACAGTCAGTATTTAACTTATGTGCAAAACAGAAAACTAATTTGCACCCCTTGCATTGTAACATGGTTTTGTCCAGGAGACTTAAATAAGAAAATTCTTAATTTAAGATCCTTAATGAATCAGGCCCCAAGTGAACACTGATCAGGCTAGCTGATATTATTAAGCAGCACTGTACAGTATTGGATCTGTGTTTGTAGACTGGGGTATTAAAATCAAAGCGCTCAAAGCCTATTTACCGTATATACTCGAGTATAAGTCGACCCGAATATAAGCTGAGGCACCTAATTTTACTACTGGGAAAACTTATTGACTCGAGTATAAGCCTAGGGCCGAAAAGAGCGCTAATTTAAAAACCTAAATAAAAATGATAGGTTCAATCTATGAAATCATTTTTAGCGAAACCATAAATAACAGTAGATGACAAGGAACATTCATAAATGATTATAAAATAATTGGCATTGGGTACAACCTAACCTAAATAAAGGGGTATATAAGGGGTAGGGATATAAATGTATGAACATGGTGGCTGTATTGTTTGTTTATTATGTAATTGGAGAGAGAGAGAGAGAGAGAGAGAGAGAATTTTTTTTCACTTACCCGGCAGTGGAACGCATATGCGTTCCAACAACAGGAAGTTCGGCATTTGGAACGCAAGTTTGCGTTCCAAATGCCGAACTTCCTGTTGTTGGAACGCATATGCAGAAGTTGAAGCCGAGGGACCGGACACCAGGTAAGTTCACCCGTGTATAAGCCGAGTGCCCTTTTTCAGCATACAAAAGTATGCTGAAAAACTCGGCTTATACACGAGTATATACGGTAACACTAGGCAAGAAATATAGAGTTCTATATGTGTGCTTATTAAGTACATAAAATAATATACTGCATAATGTTTAACTAGTGTTGTCCTATTAGCGCCTGTGTGTACGAGCCCTATGGGAGAACTCTATAGATAACTTCTTTCTCCCTCTCCTCTCACCCAAATACTAGAATTGTGGTGGTCCAATAACCACACACTTGCAGTTCGACCGACCTGGTACCTCAACTGGAAGCTGATTGGGCAAATATTATGAGTGATATATCACAAATCACAGGAAGGTCCCAGAGATAAGACCCTCAGATTCTGCTACTTGGGAGGACAGGCTCGGAAGGAAGAAGCATTTAACAAAACAACTCGCTGCTATCACAGCTACCCTCTCCTCCACACCCCGTTACATAATACCAGGAGGAGAGCTCACTGTGAGATTGTAGCACAGAATGGGGAAGTCAATCAGGTCCAGTCCCGCTGAGCAAGAACAGGGTATACTCTATTTTCTTGCTCTACAAGCTCCCCATGCAATCAGGTCCCTGGAGCAACAGGTTTCAGGGAACGGGATGAGTTCATTGTCTAAAAGAGGAATTCACCTCCAATGTAGAATCAAGATGGCAAAAGGCAAATATTCTTCTACACTTTACCACTAGGAACCAACCCAGCTGCAACTTAACATGATACAATTTGAAAAGAGAACAGACTATCATCATCAGCTATTTATATAGCGCCACTAATTCTGCAGCGCTGTACAGAGAACTCACATTAGTCCCTGTCCCATTGGAGCTTCCAGTCTAAATTCCCTAACATACACATACAGAGAGAGACTAAGGTCAATTTAATAACAGTCAGTTTTTTATGTTTTTGGAGTGTGGGAGGACACCGGAGCACCCAGAGGAAACCCACGCAAACACGGGAGAACATATACACACTCCACACAGATAAGGCCCCAGTGCTGTGAGGCAGAAGTGCTAACCACTGAGTCACCGTGCTGCCCACATAAATTACATATAATTTAATTTGCTTGTGAAGCTGAACATAGATACCCCCATTGGTGGGATGTCCTTGTTACCAGTATAATCTTAATTTAATTTCCAGGGACATGTTACTACTAGGCATATAGGCACTATGCAGGTTATACCACAAATCTCATCAAGACTTGTACTGGCCATTGTTATAATGAAATGTTTTGTATTGCAAATACTGATATTCAATAAATATTCAGTCAAAGCGTATAAAAAAGAACAGATAATTTAATGTAGTAGAATGATATTGATACATAGGGATGTTCCCATTACTTAAACACACACTGGCGTTAATGTTATGTGCTTGTCTTTAGGAAATGTTACCTTATAATACCCAGAGAATAAGAAGAGATTGTTATTGTCTTGTGTGGAGAATAAGAGAAATGATCATGTACAGTTGGTCAGTATTGAAACAACAAGGACAAAGCTTTAAAACATAGGAGTGTACTTGGACATTAGGAACTGTTGGTAACTATGACACATATGGGTCCTGATTTATAAGGAAGACATTGTAAGCAAAACCCACATTTAATATTATACGCACGTATTTAGACTGCGTACTGCTTAATTCATCAAGGCACAGATCTCAAGATACATGTGGTTCTGTAAGCGGGGGCAGGTCTTCTGTGCTCTACTCCCCAAGGCGCTGCAGGATACGACCAATAAATTCACTAAAGCACACAAAAAAATTGAATTGTTATTCATATAGGCATTAATGAAAAAGAGTTAGAAAAAGAGTTAAACAGAAAAAAATTAAATCCCCTTCCCCCATGAAATACATATATTATGATGTTGTTAATGTCTACTTAGCATAAAATAAAATTTTACAGGTGCTCCTGATTGCAAACACATGTTATAGCATGCATACGAGACTGTCGTCACTACTGATCAGGACTTAGACTAGACCTGTAGCTGGAGCAAGAAATTCGGCAGAAAAACAAGCAACTTTGAGATTCCCAGAGCTTGATTCAGGCGTGGCTGCGTGCGCTTAAGATTGGCGCGCCCTTAATGTACACTGACTACGGCAAAATGCCCCTTTTGTCCCTCGTTCACTCCCCGTAATCGTACGCTGTAGTAAGTGCCCTTTGCGTTCACGGCTGCAGCGGACAGGGCTTCGTTCACGGACATATCTCCTGGTTCTGGGCATGCGCAAACGGATTTTGTGTACAACGCGCTCAAATTCGGCAGATACGTGCCTTGATGAATCAGACCCATCGTCTCTAAGTTATGCATAATGTACTATACTACACAAAAGTTAACATAACCTAATAAATTACTTGAAAACATAAGGTTGTGGTGTAAACAATCAAGATGACATTTTCAGTGTGACAATGTGCAACAGTCATTGTTGTATGTAAATGGTTATAGCGCTTGTTACAAAACTACAATGATGTCTTAGCGCCATCTACTGGCTGATCATCTCACAGCGTATAAATGTAGGTCACCTTTGCAGATACAACAAACAAATTGTGACTAAATCTTTGTGTCTTATTTGAGGCTGAAGCCTTTTTTACTCTACGTGCTACTAATTTCATATTTCGTTACATTTCTGAATTGTGTAAATGTGTTAGTAATAAATGCTGAGTATCAGTAAGTTCTAAACTGTCAGTAAAGAATATTTTCAATGGTTTGCAAATTTGCTTGGCATACAGTGACTGACAACTACAACTCCCATTCTTCCCTTGCTGTAAGATATAGTCCTGGTCAAGTGGATGTCAAAATGCATCCAAACCAATAGATAGATATAATAAAAACTATCTATCTATCCATCTGATCAGCCACAAAATTAAAACCACTGACAAGTGAGGTGTATAACATTGGTTATCTTGTTATAATGGTTACAATTTACCCTTTCAGCTTATGGACTAGTGTTGTTACTCTTTGGTGTTTGCAATACACAGACCTTTCACAAATTACTCTCAATGTGATTGCCGTCTTTAAATATATATATATATATATATATATATATATATATATATACATATATATATATATCATATATATATATATATATATATACACACATCTATATCTACCTATCTATCTATCTATATATATATATATATATATATACATACATACACACATGTATATATATATATATATGTTTTTTTTTTTTATATAGTCTTTCCGGGTAGGTTTTGTGCTGGTGGCCATGCACCATTTATTTCTTCTCTTCTTTGTACAGAATTGAACTTCTGTTATAGCCATCTATGCACACTAACCAGTCGCTTTACACTGACTTCTTAAAAACTTTTCCAAAGAACAATGAAATGAAGAAGCTTGGCTGACTATTTGGCATACTCTTTGAAAGATGAAAAGGACAGCAAAGGGCCAAGGGGGACATCCTTTTTCTACAAAACACAGATGGGAGCTATAAAAATTCCCTTAAACACTGTCAGGCGCCGTCCCCACTGTTCCTTCACGAAGCGGGGAGGGTCACCTGACGTATCCGGCCAGGGGCGTCCTGTTGCTAGGCAACAGGCATGCAGTCGGGTGCATGCGCACCTCGTCCCATTGCTAGGCATTGGGACGCTATGTACGATCCTTCCCCCCAGGTTTCCGTCCTATCAGCTGATCACAGCCTCTATTTAAACTTCACTCTGACACCATTAGGGTACCAGAGTATCAGGTCTCCATTTGGTCTCCCTGTTTTTCCAGCATTCCTTGTTTCTGCCTCTTATTGGTTTTGACCCGGCTTCCCTGACTACTCTTCTGGTTCCTGCATTCTGATTATTGAACCCGGCTTGCTGACCATTCTCTGGATTCTCGTGACCTTTGACCTCGGCCTGTTTGACTTTGCTTTGGATCTCTCCGTTGTACTGCCTGTCTCCGCTGGTTTGACCCGGACTGTCTTGACCCTTCTTTACCATGGTGGTAACTGTCTAAGTGGACCGCGAGCTGCATACCCCTTGCAGCTAAGCCCATACCTCCTTGCGGGGGTCCCTGATAAAAACCAGGGGTACGTTAGACTCTTCACTTCCTAGCTCAGTGGGGCAAATACCAATTGGTGTTCTCTGTGTATTCAACGGTTTTCTCAGCCTGACAAACACATCCCGAAATAAGATCATCCACAAATGCAGTAAGAGTGAGCGGAGGTCATATGGTCACAGACTCCTGAATTCCTTGCAAGAACATTGTTGATATGCAGATTATGACATAACACAAGTGTGCGGGATCCATAAGGAAGCTGTGCATTCTGGGAAGACGACTTCTTTTCTCCTAAATCTGACCCCTTTGTTATGGTTGATACATATAGTCAAAAGAAATACAGCTAATTCTACTTTCTCGGCCATGCTATAATTAGGAGCAGAGCCAGGAAGCAGCAGTAATCCAAGATCTTGACAATTCTGTGGTGATTATGTATTGCACCTAATCACTGTTACTTTTCCCCTGAATATTCATGTATGATAGTGTGTTTATTGTATGTAATCTTGTAATGTAATGTCAAAGTGTGCTTGTGACCTGTGCAATTGACAAGAGTCTTTTGAAAGTAACCAGGCCCAGGGACAGATAGCATCTCTGGGGATTTATAGAGGATGTATACACAACCCAGCCAATCAGTCAGAACCAGCAGAGGTAAGAAGTCCTGTCCTTTGAAATTCCAGACCTATTTCAGGACAACGATAACTCATTTCCGGAAGCGGTGTGTCATCCTAAGAATCAATCTGCCCTCACATTGAGAGAGTTCATTTCCAAAGGTGGGGATGGGAGCAGTGTGGGAAGTTAAAATCAGCTGCCTGACCCAAAATGTTGTTCATTTCTATGGGTAGACCGGTCAAGGTTGAAATGTGGCATTGCTCCCACAGTGTACTCCTCTCACACCAAGTCTTAAACTAGTAAGTTAGTGACTCTGCTTTTATTTCCTATTTTATTTCTGAAACTTATTTCAACAAATTTTGTATGTCTTGTTATTAACTGTTTTGTACTTAAGTCTTGGAAACATTTTTCGGATTAAATACATTTAATCTAGCATATTCTTCGTGATTCTTTGTGAATTTACGAAGCCAAGTGAGGCTCCTACTACAGGTGTATGTGATTTAAGTGCGTAATATTAATAAGCGGTTTTGGTGAACGTAAGAACTCCATAGTAAATCCTTTGTGGTGGCAGAAAACCTGTATTCATTGGTAAGTTTTAGGTTTCCACAAGTCTGGTTTAAGTCCCTCCAGATGGTGCTCCCTCACAAATTGTCCAACATCCAGGTAAAACCAAGGTGTAGTCCAGTTGTAAGGGAAGGAGCTGTCCCACTTGTCCCAACCAAGTTTCCTCCAAAGAGGAAGAAGGAAAAAGCGGGACATGGACTTCCCAGCAGAGCAAACGTTCTTTTCAAGGAGTGTCCTGCGGATACAGTTGCAAACAAAGAAGGCCCGCAGCATGGTGGGGATGTCTGGAATCCCTTTCCCACCTTTGTGGGGCTCCTTGTACATAACTGACCGCTTCACTCTGTCCATTTTGGAGCCCCAGATGAAGTGAAAGACTGTCCTCGTGATGGTCTTACAGACGGCAGCAAGAGGTGGCCAAGCTTGGGCCGTGTACTGCAAAACGGGAAGAATCTCGTTGCGCTGCACCAGTGCTTTCCCTTCGATGGTAAGGAGTCTGAGGATCCACAATCCAATCTTTTGTCTGACTGTTGCCAGTCTCTCTTCCCAGCACTTCAGGGCCGCCTTCTCTCCACCAAACCAAACTCCAAGGATTTTGATGAAGTCCGGCTTGATTGTGAAGGGGAATGCAGCGGGGGATGACCAATGCCACTGCCCGAATAGCATGGCCTCTGACTTCCCGCAGTTGACCTTTGCCCCTGAAGCTTGGCCGAAGTTGTTGCAGGTCTGGACGAGTGCTGCCACCAAACGCTGGTCAGCGCAGAAGACAGTGACGTCACACTTGAGCGAACACTTGGCCTCTAGTCGGTCTGGACCCGATGCGGTGATCCCTCTGATCTCTGGGTTTCGCCTGATGGACATCGCAAAGAGCTCTATACAACAGACAAAAAGGAGAGGTGAAAGAGGGCAGCCTTGTCTGACCCCAGACAGAACTGAGAAGGGGTCAGTCTTCCAGCCGTTCACCAACACCGAGCTGTAAATATCAAGGTACATCAGGTTAACATAAGAACAAAACATATCACCCAATCCAAACCTGCACAGAACCTTACGCATAAAACCATGAGAGACACGATCAAAGGCCTTCTCCTGATCAAGACTGACCAGGGCCACATGTGCTAGCGGTCTTTGATATAATGAACCGTGTCCCTCAGCAGCGCAAGGCTGTCTGCAATCCTTCTACCAGGAATGCCACAAGTCTGATCAGGATGAACAATTCGTCCAATGACAACCTTTAGCCTGTTGGCTAGTACCTTGCCCAAAATCTTGTAGTCCACATTCAGGAGGGAGATGGGCCTCCAATTTTTGAGGTCACATCTCTCTCCCTTGCGCTTATACAAAATCGTGATCAAGCCCTCTCTCAGAGTTGGAGGCATCCTGCCCTCCACCACCATCTCCTCATACAGCTCTAGCAGGTCCGGGCCAATGAGGTCCCACAGCGCTACATAGAGCTCGGCTGGGAGGCCATCACGGCAGAGTGCAGCTCCCCCAAGGTGAGGGGGGCATCCATAGCTGCCCTACCTGTAGGATCAATAGGGTTAGTGATACCTGACAGGAAAGATTCAGCCGCGTCGTCGTCTGTAGTCTTAGGGGAGTAGAGTTTGCCGTAGTAGTCTGTGACGACTCCCATGACGCCCTCCTTCCCCCTCCTGGGGGTGCCAGACTCGTCCCGCAGTTCAGTCAGGGGCGTGTGGCCGGAGTGGAGTTTTCTGAAAAAGAAAGAATTACATTTCTCACCCTTCTCCCGATTCTCCACCTTGGAACGGAAGACGATGCGACTGGCCTCCTCCTCGAAGTGCCCTTTCAGGCCCCCCTTGGCCTCAGCCAGATCATCCTTCACATCCCAGCCGCAAAGTTGGAGATCCAGCAGGGACTGCAGCTGACGCTGAAGCCTCCTGAAGTTTCTCTTCCTCTCACACGCCTGTTGGCGGCCTTTAGCCTGAAAGAAACTGCGAAACTTGCCCTTGACATACTCCCACCAGTTAGACATACAGTCAAAATACATTTTGTAATTTTTCCACATTACATAGGCATCCCTCAGCTCACCCATCACCTCTTCCTTTCCCAGCAGGGCGCAGTTCAACTTCCAAGAGCCAGGGCCGGGAGGAAACCCGTGACCCAGAACACCTTCTAAGAGAATGGCCCTATGATCAGAGAAAAAGCAGGGAACCATGACATGCCTGTTTTGTCTTACCGCTCTCGATGTAAACACAAAGTCAATCCGGGAATGCACTGAGCCATCGGGGCGACTCCAAGTATAATTCACAGAGCCGGCCCCCATGGATCCCACTGCATCCCGCAAGGATGCTTCGGCTACCATCTCCTGCAACAACCTGGAAGAAACATCAAGTTTAGCATTAGTACAGGAACTCCTACCATCTTCCTCTATAGGACAGTTAAAGTCCCCAGCCATCACTACCGCCCTGGTGGTTGCGAGCTGGGCCCGCAGGGTCTGGAAAAGCTCCAAACGCTCATTCTTACCCGGGGATGCATACACACAGATAAGCCTGATAGACTCACCCGCCCAGGAGCCATCTACGATAAGCAATCTGCCGCAGACAAACTCCTGAACGGAATCTAGTGTGAAGAGGCTTCCCCTGATAAGAATGGCGACCCCTGCAGACTTACAGTCACTCCCCCCAGACCAATAGGAGGGCCCGTGAGACCACTGCCTCCCCAGATGCCTGTAGGAACTAGAGAAAGGGAGAGAACATTCCTGCAACATGTAAACATCACATTTCTGACTGTCAAGAAAGGTAAACACAGACTGACGTCTAATCTTATCCTTCACACTCCTCACATTAATGGTAAAAAGAGAAAAGTTAGCCATTAGTTGTGAGAAAAAAGAGAGTTAGCACAGTCAATACATCAGTTACCCTCCTCGTCCGGTGGGACTTGGTCCGGTCTGCCCGTGTCCCCTTCGGGTGGGAGCAGACCTTTCTCCTCTAGCTGGTCGAATAGGCAGATGTGGGGTAGTTGCAGGAATTCTTCCTCCTCCTGCTCGGAATCTAGCAACTCATCCACCATTTCTACCAGGACCCCCTCCGACGGGAGGGGGTCCTGGTATAACATATTTAGCTATAACATATTTAGCTATAAAGTGTCTTGTAATATTTTATAAATCTCAGCCGACATAATGAATCCCATTTACTGCCCCTATAAGTCAATGTCCAGTGTTTTTCCCTTTGTTGAATATGTTAGTCCATATTTCCCACACTGGTACGTGGTGTTATCTTTATAAATAAATGAAATACAATTAAAGAAACCTTCAGTGGATTTTTTTTTGCGTAATTTGTAGATTCCCATTCAAGTGATTAGAGAAGCATTCTAGAGTGTTTCTGACGTGTCAAACTGCTTCAAATACACCTGAAGGTGGTTTATTTCTGCCTCTATAGAGAACATCATGAACATGTCTTGGAGGGTTCAAACACAAGTCTGACGTCATAGTATACACACTAACAGAACATATGTCACTAACCCCTACACATTTTGGGAACAATTCATGTTTAGACACAACTTGCGTTTTAAAAAGGAACACGGAACTTCAGCGTAGTTTTGACCGTATTCAAATCCAAACGTATCTCAAGATACATTTCAGTTTGACTCTGGGTGTAAGTACACTCTGCGTAAATGTAACTTGCTGTATGTAGACACCCACAACAGACTGCTGTATACGCACGAGCATCTGTGCAATATAAGGTCATATCAGAACACATTATAAAAAAAATTATATTATAAAATAATTGAACAACTCTTATCGGTATAATCAGTATCAAATATTTGGATTTCAAAATTTGGATTTTTTTAAAAAAAATTTACACTGAAAATATAAAAATGTTTTGAATAGGGAACTATACATACAGTGGATTTCTATAGTCTCTCTTACCTGCATGCACGTGTTCTGTGCTGTCTAGTGGCACACACATGTGTAGGTTTTTAAATCAAAGACTATACCATGTCAATCATCACTATCAGTGGGCACTTACACCTGCCCTGTAGTTGGTGCTCCGGGTGAAACCAAGAATACTTACAACAAACCCAGGACTTGAATTTGCCGCAACTGTACATGGCCTGCGCTAGTCTGCCCCTCCCCACATCTCAGGTCGTAGGAAGTCATTTGTCGTCAGACGCAAGTGCATGCTCTTGTGTTCATTGGCGTAAAGTCCATTTCTGAGCATGCGCAGAGCAATCTCGCTCATGATACAGCACGCAAACAAACTTACATCCGAAAATGAACCAGGCCCTTTCTCCATAAGCAAATGTCCCTAACTGCCTTTATACACCCTTAGAACCAGACTCTGCCTTTTCAGACTGCATATTAAATCAACAAACAATATATGTTACATATGTAGCACTTATTATAAAAATATATTTAAATAAAACACAACTGCTTTCTGCAAGCGTTTTGTACAGCAACACGCTTCTCTCACACCTTTAACTTGGTACCTGTGATGTAGGATATTCCCAGAGTCCTTAGAGGAGTTCAGGTACAATCATCAGTATGAGGTCATCTTACAGGTTATGCCGGTCACCGACACCTCTGCTGCAATCAGCTGACCAGCTCTAATATAGATATTATATACCTGGCAGCCAATCTTAACACAAACACAACACTCAATTTAAATATTAATTTAATCTTCTGTGAATAATGAAAACAAAAATAGTTTTCTGTGGGTTGAGAATCATCTTTTTTTCCACCACAAATTTAGCTCTTAACGATAAATCCTTTTTTTTTTTTTAACACTTGATTAGTGCATTTATGTTTCCATTTACAGTGATTTTAAAAGTGCTGCAGGTGAACAGATATCCATTATCACGTCTGACTGCAGTTCCGTAATTTGATCACTAGAGGTCAGGTAAACTGCGCTTCACTCTGATGGATGCAATTCCCACATGAGACACTAGATGTCAGAGCTTATATGCAATAGATCATGCAGTGGTAAAAATAGATTTATTTCGTTAATCCTTTTGCTACGTGTCCCACAAATAGGCACTGTTTGCAAGCACCTCAGACAACTTCTGGTTGTAGGGTCTGTAAAAATCCAAGAGGAGCTGCCTGGTATGAGGTAGCATAGGACCCAGGCTGCTGTCTTTTGGGCGACGGCTGTTTGAAGCTTGTTTGTGCGCTATGGACGCGGTCTGTTCATCACTCAACGGTCCTGCAAGCATTAGGACAACACGTATTAAGGCAACCTGTAGCATTACAGCTGATTTGGTCCAGTGTGATGAGTACTTATACAGTAGAAGAATGAATGGAACAAACAAACTGCTAAGACTTAGAGAAACAAAACATTTCTAAAAGAAATAAACACACAATGCAGCCTATGTGGACCTGCAGGTTCTTTTCTGCCATCAAATTCTATGTTTCTATTTCCCTGCATGCCCCACCAAACAAGCCTACCTCTCAGATAAGCACAACACAACATTCAATGCAGAATTCACTTTAAAAATTATTTTAGAATGTACAAGTGTTTTACTTAAAGGTTATTTGCTAGATATAAAATGGTAATCACAGTGCAAAACCTACTGGCGCGCAGAACATTTTTATTTCCACAAATGTGTATAATTGTCCCCTTGGTGCATTCATAGGGGCACATCGACAAACCAGTTATTGGAACTGCCCCTAGGCACATTAATCTGCGCCTACTATTATGGAAGAGAGGGTCCAAGCACACAGTGAAAGAAGATAAAACATCACTTGGACGTCCTATCGACCCACCCACATCATTGGATTGAAACTTCTCAATTTTTGTCTTAAACACTGTTTTGTTTAACCTCACTTACACTACATTAATCATGAACGCTAAGGACATGGGGACTGTATTTAGTACATGTGTCAGCATTAAATGAATTTACTACATTGACTGAAATGTGCTTTTAAAGTGCACTTGACAACATAGGAAAAAAAAACATAGGAAAATTCCCAATTACCAGCACTCCTGGAGAACCATAAAAGTTCATCTACAAGGATCTGTTGTACCCCTGCAAAACAGGCAGCACCCCCATAAATGCACCTTATTCCCTTCCCTGATTGGTTAAAATGACTATTTTTTTAGTCTGGTAGGGATAAGACCAGACATATGTAGTCACTTGCAGACCAGGATTGAGGACGTTTCTGATCACATCCGAAGACAATCTAAGAACTTGTGCCCCAGAGCAATGGGCAGTACGCTGGTCAGGTGGGCATATTGCCTAAGGGACATCGCTTTCTGCAATCACTGACAGATGAAAAGTCTATAGACATGTCAATGGGATTCTACTTCCAACTGCTAGAAAGTTGGAATTGTCCGGCTGTGTTGCGTAGAACTGAAGAGTATTATCCTCTATTTATACAGCCTGTACAGGGATCTCTTATCCAAAAAAAGCCATTTCCAAGAGTTTTGAAAACCATAAAGGAAAAATAGTAAATTGTGCTGCTTTCCAGTAATAATGTCAAACACACAGATATCACCGAGTCATTCACATCCTTCATTTAAAAAATAATTTCAAATCACATCCTACAGCAATCCCATGAAAAAAACATAAATCACTGCGTCAGACTGTAAAACGAATGCTGGTATTTACCATTTCCCATTTTTTTTATTTTTCTCAGGCTGCTATTAGTGATTTAGGAATCTAGACTTCCATGGCAACCACAGTCACATGGCACAGAGAGGCTTTGCAACGCCCCTCTGAGCTCTGACGGCACTGTGATATCCTCCTTCTCCCCCACTGTGCCATCACATGAGCTGCTGAGACTGACTGTGCCTGGCAGCCATTTTTGTTTTCCAGCCAGAGAGCTTTTGAAGAGGAGATAATTATTTGTAGGATAATAGGGGGAAAAATACAGATGCTATTTAAAGAACAAAATCATAATAAATCTTCTATGTGGGAGTGCGGCTTTAAAAATAACTTTTAAATGTAGTTTACTATATTTTTGGATTACGACCTTCTATTGAAGATACTGACCTCAACAACATTATTTTCTTAATTGTGCCTAGCACAGAAGAATGTAAATGCTTGACATAGTTTTATGTTATTGCTCTATACAGTCTATGATCAAACACGGCTGGTTGTGCTGGCCACCTCTTTATTTGCCTTGTGTTATTCTATTGGTCATTCTGGATCTGGCCAAACCCCAATGACATCATATTCTGCCACTGCAGACTTATGAGCATCAGTGGCGGATCCGAAATGGGGGGTGATCAGGGCAATCGCCCCCCCCCCTCCCCCTCCAGCACAAAGCTAACCTTAAATTGCTCCAAGATGCCGCCGATCAAACCGGGGGAGGGGCCAATTGTGATGGGGGCAGGGCCAAATGGGGACAGCCAATCTGAAAGCACCCTAAAAATTAAGTCTAGGTCCGCCCCTGATGAGCATCACTATATAAACTAGGTAAAGATCCTATAACAAGAATTTTTTTTAAGCTTCATCTCTTAATATTTACATTAGACAAATACATAAATGCAGACAAATATTGACGGTATCTCGCTGTAAATAAGATGTGTATATACCTAGACTGAGGAATGTGTACACCAGATTCATACTTTGTGAGATATTAGCTGCATAATCTTCCAGACAGAGTATGAGAAACTGATCCAGGTCAAACACCGTCAGCCAGTCCCACAAATATACCACATAAAGGCCAACTTGTAGCCGCACCTGAGGACGAAAAACACAGAGTGTGATGTGCGCTGTACAGACATATAAAATATAATTTATATAATATATACACACAGACAACCAACAAGGAGGAACACGTACTCTGTAAATATGAACATTGCTTTATTTCAATAGAAAAAAAAAACAATAAACTACAATAGATGGACAGTCCACAGCAGCACTTACAATGAAACGTACCAAAGCAGTATAAACCTACATGGGGGGGGTTAAGAACAACAACACTGCAGAACTGAACAACTTCTTGGGGGATTTTCCTCCTAAACTACGTATCAGCAGAGGATGAGATATCCTCTGGTGAAAAATGAAATGACATCCGGGTGATTTGCAGATGTCATTCGTTGAGGTTTGAGCGTTGCATTCACAGAAGGTAGCCACAGACCTTTAAAATTTCCTGGTATATCTGTGCAATAACATCTCTTATCCATCATTCCAAAGTAGGTTTGGATGGAGAACATCCTTTGCGGGAACCTCCAGAAAGAGCGAAAAGTTGATCTATCTTCCTGAAACAGGAAACGATAAGTAGATATTGTTCTAAGAAGATCCAGAGTATGATATTGTTCTTCGTTTTTATTAGTTAGTTGTGAATAGAAAAATGGTAGTATTATCTCTTGGTTATTATGCAAAAAGGTAAATCAGCACAATTAGTTTGTAATACTTTCTCCTCCGCATAGAAATGTAGTTTTCCCACTCGATGAGCAGATGTAATGGATACTAGAAACAATTGGGGAATGTCTTGCAAAGGTTCAAATAGATCTACAATTAAGGCATCTAACACAATATTGAGGTGCCAGATGTTTGTTTCTAGGCCATAATCTTTTCACAGCTTGAAAAATTTAAAATAAGGTCTTCAGATGCCAGCTTGGTGTCAAGAAAGTCAGATACCAGAACGTTCAGGGTAGAGAGAACCAGATCTTCATTAAAACAGTCTTTAAGAAACTCCAAAATAATTTGTATACAGGCAGACATGGGATTCTCTATTTTCTCTTTGGACCACAAAATTAATCTTTCCCAGATTCTAGAATAATAGATATACTGATTCAAGCAAGAAAAAAATATTTTTCTAAGACTAAGTCAGAGAAACCTTTGTGTCTCATTAGTGACCGCTCCATCTCCATGCCATCAAGGAGAGGGAGTTTGGATTTGGGTGAAGAACTGGTCCCTGGTGTAGAAGATCTGACTGGCATAGTAGAGGCCAAGGTTGCTCCTGACCCATGGGCGACGAGACCAAAATGGAAGCATTGCTATTACCTCTACTGCCTCTTGATGACAGAAAAAGGAGGGAACATATACCCTAGCTGGACATTCCATGGGATTGACAAAGTATCTACTCTAGGTGCACTGTTGTCCCTGTGACAGGAGTAAAACTGGACTCCCTGGGCATTCTGGGTTCTTGCCCTTAGATCCGTGTTGGGAAGATGAAATATCTGAAATAGCAGATGAAAAGTCACATTTGACTCCGGCTGAGGTATTCGTATTGTATTTTTCTGCTACAAGAGCAGAAAGGGGTATCTGTTTTCAGCCCATGACATCACTGATGTCACTTCTGACATCATTGTGTTGCTCTCGGCGGCTCCTTACTTTTTTACTCTTCTGTTGTCGGAAAAGATATTGAGAGGTTTGTGCTGTAGCAATACCTGAAACTTCTGAACTGCACACCAAACCGCTCTCATTTCTAGAACATTTGCATGTAGACGCTCTTTGACCATGTTCCTTGTATTACTTCTGTAAGCAGATGAGCTCCGCAATATATGGAGCTTGAACCTGTTGTGAGACAATCCATTCTGGTTCTGAAAGACTCACACCTTGATTTCCTACTACATGCTGTCACCAGGTGAGTGACTGTTTTGTAATCTTTGAAAGACCGACAGTAAGATCTAAAGAATCTGAGTTGCGATCCCAATGGGCGAGTCAATTTGGTGTGCCGAAGACTGAATTTTGAGAAGCCTTTCCTGTGACAGACATACTTTGCCTTTTACAGTATCTGAACTCCCAGAAACTGGTGTTGTTGCAAGGGAACAAGATGGCTCTTTTATGTGGGCAATCCAGACATACTGTTGTAAGAACAGGGTCACCTATGGTCATGCTCTTGACAATGTGTTCTGACAAGAGTGTCATCTAACTACAGCTACAGGGCTATGCCGTGTTTTCTGAGAGCGGCCATAACATACTGTTGTAAGAACAGGGTCACCTATGGTCATGCTCTTGACAATGTGTTCTGACAAGAGTGTCTTCTAACTACAGCTACAGGGCTATGCCGTGTTTTCTGAGAGCGGCCATAACATACTGTTGTAAGAACAGGGTCACCTATGGTCATGCTCCTGACAATGTGTTCTGACAAGAGTGTCTTCTAACTACAGCTACAGGGCTATGCCGCGTTTTCTGAGAGCGGCCATAACATACTGTTGTAAGAACAGGGTCACCTATGGTCATGCTCCTGACAATGTGTTCTGACAAGAGTGTCTTCTAACTACAGCTACAGGGCTATGCCGCGTTTTCTGAGAGCGGCCATAACATACTGTTGTAAGAACAGGGTCACCTATGGTCATGCTCTTGACAATGTGTTCTGACAAGAGTGTCATCTAACTACAGCTACAGGGCTATGCCGCGTTTTCTGAGAGCGGCCATAACATACTGTTGTAAGAACAGGGTCACCTATGGTCATGCTCTTGACAATGTGTTCTGACAAGGGTGTCATCTAAGTACAGCTACAGGGCTATGCCGCGTTTTCTGAGAGCGGCCATAACATACTGTTGTAAGAACAGGGTCACCTATGGTCATGCTCTTGACAATGTGTTCTGACACGAGTGTCATCTAAGTACAGCTACAGGGCTATGCCGCGTTTTCTGAGAGCGGCCATAACATACTGTTGTAAGAACAGGGTCACCTATGGTCATGCTCTTGACAATGTGTTCTGACAAGAGTGTCATCTAACTACAGCTACAGGGCTATGCCGTGTTTTCTGAGAGCGGCCATAACATACTGTTGTAAGAACAGGGTCACCTATGGTCATGCTCCTGACAATGTGTTCTGACAAGAGTGTCATCTAAGTACAGCTACAGGGCTATGCCGTGTTTTCTGAGAGCGGCCATAACATACTGTTGTAAGAACAGGGTCACCTATGGTCATGCTCCTGACAATGTGTTCTGACACGAGTGTCATCTAAGTACAGCTACAGGGCTATACCGCGTTTTCTGAGAGCGGCCATAACATACTGTTGTAAGAACAGGGTCACCTATGGTCATGCTCTTGACAATGTGTTCTGACAAGAGTGTCATCTAACTACAGCTACAGGGCTATGCCGTGTTTTCTGAGAGCGGCCATAACATACTGTTGTAAGAACAGGGTCACCTATGGTCATGCTCCTGACAATGTGTTCTGACACGAGTGTCATCTAACTACAGCTACAGGGCTATGCCGTGTTTTCTGAGAGCGGCCATAACATACTGTTGTAAGAACAGGGTCACCTATGGTCATGCTCCTGACAATGTGTTCTGACACGAGTGTCATCTAAGTACAGCTACAGGGCTATGCCGTGTTTTCTGAGAGCGGCCATAACATACTGTTGTAAGAACAGGGTCACCTATGGTCATGCTCCTGACAATGTGTTCTGACACGAGTGTCATCTAAGTACAGCTACAGGGCTATGCCGCGTTTTCTGAGAGCGGCCATAACATACTGTTGTAAGAACAGGGTCACCTATGGTCATGCTCTTGACAATGTGTTCTGACACGAGTGTCATCTAAGTACAGCTACAGGGCTATGCCGCGTTTTCTGAGAGCGGCCATAAAGGACCACCAATGACCACTTTTGATAAAGGGCATGGAAGAGGTGGATCGGCTGAATGGATGGCAGGTGAATTGGAAGTGATATTCCTGGGTAAAGAACCTGAGGATCGATGGTAATTGCAATATGAAAATAGACATGTGGAAATAAACATCCTGCAAGTCTATTGAGGTTAGAAAATCTCCCTTTTTAAAAGGCCAAAAGGACTATCCATAAATGAAAACCTTGAGGTAAACGACTAGACCTACTTCCAGTGATCTTCCAACCCATCGAATCAAGTTTTTGACCAAAAAGGAAAGTTCCTTCAAATGCGATCATGGCCAGGTAATTTGTTAGATTTCAGATCTGTAGCCCTAGAGCCCTTCTTGCCACCAGGGACAGGCTGGACTGGGGGGCAGGGGGGCATGTGCCCCCCAGGCTGGTCCCCCTGCCCATACCTTGGGCAGGGTCACCTGCATTTTTTCCTCTTTAAAATAGTCGTGTCTTGCCCCCCGGGCTGAAATTTTCCAGCCCTCCCCTGCTTGCCACATACACTTCAATAAGGGTATTTGAATCTGGGCCACCACTATAACTACCCAAAGAGAACCTGGCTAACAGCCCACTCAGCAAATTTGTGCTAAAGTGATATTTCTAAAAGAGACGACAACAGTATACAGCAGGGCCTCACAAATAAAATCAACACTTTTACATATAATTTACACACTTTTCAGTACACATTGTCTACTAATCTTCACTTCAATATGTGTGTGTAGGGTATTAGCCCACAATCTGAGTGCTCTAGAGACTTAAGCATAATGCTTGAAGAAATGTGAATTAAAAATTGTAAACAAAAGAAAAACCAAACTATGTATAGAAACTTTCCAACTTTCTATGCATGTGATATTTAAAAGACCTCCTCCATCATCTCTTGTCTAGAGACTTGCTATAGCCAATGAATTGGCTCCATTTAGAGACATCCTCAACCGAAAAGTTTAAGGGGTATATTTACTAAACTGCGGGTTTGAAAAAGTGGAGATGTTGCCTATAGCAACCAATCAGATTCCAGCTGTCATTTATTTAGTACATTCTACAAAATGACAGCTAGAATCTGATTGGTTGCTATAGGCAACATCTCCACTTTTTCAAACCCGCAGTTTAGTAAATCTAGCCCTAAGTCTCTACATATTAGGCTGATGCTTGTCCAACATTTGCCAGTTTTTAAAAACTTAGCGTGTATGAAAAACTCATTAGACTGCATTGATTTAATCATCCAGAAAATTAACTGTTTAGATTTAATTATTATTGTTCTATTGTGTGAAGGGAATAAATAACAGGGGACTAATGACGTACAGCTCATTAAATCTCTACAGGGTAACCATGTCCCAGCTTCCCCAGTTACTGACGAGAACAGACGTATGCTCGCCTCACTCTGTATATGGTGAGGTCCCCAGGGCCGTCACGTACCGACAGTATGTTAGATAATGTAGCGTTGTAAGCGCAGGATCGGAGCGAGGAACCTTGCAGGCAGCTCTCAAACATTTGCAGAGATTCGTTCACTTTGTCGTTAAAGTCCTCGGCTGACTTGTTTGCAATAGCAAAGTACAAATAATCTGAGTACAACCTGTGAGGGGAGAGCGCAAACAAATCACAGTAGGCAGTACATGAAATAGCATACATAAATAAATTACATTCCAGTCCCGGACTGATTCATTTCCAAACCAGTCATTCAATTTCATACACACACAATATCACATACTACAAAAAATTATAAACACATAAATAAACACAACCTTAAAAAAGTTTCTACAGCTGCGCATTAAAAGCAATTACTTTGTCGACTCGCCGTTTTCTAGAGCACAGTTGCAAGGAGCATGCTTCTATTTAAAGGATATGTTAAATCTGAATCGACTTCCCCCCACCCTAGTAGCAGGGCTGTGGGGAGCCATGCGAAGGAAGCTTGTGGTTTAAGAGAAGTCACTCTCACCAACGTCTTCTCTATAACAAGCTGCATGTGACATTCAGACAGCACTGTGTTAGTCTCTAACACAGGTACTGACTGTACAGGCGTTACGCTGCATCAGTGTTAGAAAAACCCAGCTCCTCGCATTCGCTGAGCTAGCATTTAAAAGCACTACTGACGTGAACAAGGACACAAAACGTTATCTTACCTATGGTAACTCACTCCCTGGCGAGTTTACTTAAAAATTATTTATAAGAAGAGTAAGGGGCCTATTAATTCAGCCAAAAACCATGTGTAAACGGCTTTTTCCGCATGATTTAGGCATTTTAAAGGAATACACCTATCTAACAAAAGCCTATATCATAGATATCTTCTGAATTAGGCTAAATAACACATTAAATCGCAGTCCCCATTATTTTCAATGGGGACTGCAGTCTGGGTCAATTAACAAGCTCCAAAAAGCCTAGCTTTTCGGGGCTTAAACCCAATAGCTCATGCCATCTGAAGATGATGTTAGATGTTCTACCTTCTTCAACAGTCTTCCTGCTCTCCCCTTCGCTAAGTAATGAAAAATGACTCTGCACATGCGCGACCTCCAGGAAAGAATTCGGAGTTGTTAGTTAAGGAACGTCATCAGAGGGACAGCCTCCTATCGGATATGCTGTCCCGGCGTGATTTTTTTAAGAAATAGATGCATTGTATCATCCTTTATCATTGCAATAAGAGATGAAACTTAACCAGGGGACTTTCTGAAGCAAAGCACAGGTGGGTTACTGTTGCTGCTGTCTTCTCCTACTCCTGACCTTGGCTTGTCAAACATATCTGAATAAATAGCTCTACCTGCCCTGACCCTAATTTGTTTAAAGGAACTACTCTCTTCTACTACTCCTCACTTTGGCTTGTTAAACTGATCTGCATATACGTATATATCTAACTGCCCTGACCCCTAGCTTGTTAAAAAGAACTGCTGTCCTTTTGTGTTCCTGTCCTGGGCTTGTCTATTACTCTGCATTAATTCTTGCCAATCAGATTCTCAGTTTACTCTGCTGGTACCATCTAAGTTGATCACTACCTCCTACCTCCTACTGTGTTCTGTCCACTCCACTGAGATCAACAGCTACTAATACTACTTGAGCTTAAGTCCTGGAGCCAACTGAGTACGTAAACCATATATAGTTCCTTGGAAAGGGGGCTGCTAAAGGTGAACATAACATGGAGTGGTTCTAGTAGTTGAGGATCACATGCCATATTATCCTTAACAATCTTAAGATATTTCACTTGGTGAATACGGGTCTAGGTGCGCTCTGCTTTGACAGATACAATACACTGCAAGATACTTCTAACACATATGTGAAATAGAAAGTCCCAGCAGAACACACAGAGAATTTTTTTTTTTTTAAAGATTGTCACCTGTTAATAACGTAGGGCCTGATTCATAAAGGAAATTTAAGCAAAAAATTGAGTACGTTTTTTTACTCAAATTTTCTGGACAAAAGCATGTTGCAATAAAAGGGGTGCAAATTAGTTAATTATTTTGCACATAAGGAAAATATTGTCTGTTTTTTCATGTAGCACACAAATACATGATAACTTATGTGTACACTGAAATTTAAAGTTGATCTAGGACATGCCCTATAAATCTGCCATCGCATTTTAAATTTACATCCCTCCTCCAATGCAACATGGTTTTGCCTTATTTGCTTACTTTTGCTTAATTTTCATTAATGAACCACTCCCATAGTCATTAATGAGAAAACATTAAAACGTTTTTTGCCCCTCCCACATGCAATACATTTATCATGATGTTATTAATGTCTACTGTACATAAAATGCCTTTTTACAGTTGCTCCCGATTGCAAACATATGTTCTAGCATGTATTCACGGGTGTAAGGTCCATTTCTGGGCATGTGAAAAGCGGTTTTACGCGAAATGCGGCACGCATCAACGTTTACATTTCTTAATGAATCAAGCCTCAAATGTGTAAAGCAACAATAGATGCTGTGACTCCCTTCTGTGTCAGGATGCAGTTATAATTACAGTAAAATATTATAAAACACGCACACATGCTTCACTAAAAACATTGCAGAAGATGTGCAAACAAAGTATATATTGTTGCAGGAACTAGTCCCCCACAAAACATTATGCCCACCAAACACTAAAGAGCCCCTTTCACCTACGCATAGGTGCAGGCAGTCATTCTGTGGAGCGAATAAATATTCACCAGAATGCAGCCTATCAATTTACTAGGAGCTAATTATTCATGAATATAGGAGTTCAGTGATGTCACTGATTCCCATCTGCATTTTCACTAGTGGACTGAACTATTGGTTCAGTCCACAAAATAAAAAGAGCTGCATCAACCATTGTCTTACCTCTCCACAGGATTCCGAAGTATGACGATGAACTTGGACCGTGGGTGGATGGCATGGATGAAGTCCTGGATTAACACTGGGGGCTCTGTGTTGGTGACATTGTCGTAGAAATAAGACCAAGCACTGTTGTCCCACATAGTGGATGCACTGGCTTCTCCTGCATCATAAAAAGGATAGAAAGCCTTCACCGTCTAGCAATTTCCAACATCACATCATTTACAGGTATCATACCCGGGCGCTGCATCTGTTCCTGCCATCCTGCTATCTCCTACCTGAGAGGATGGGATCCAGCTGTCCCGCTTCTAATTCTGTGCCTTCAATGTGATGATCCTGGATTTTTTGTGCTGCCATATCAAACAGGTCCAGGTAATCCTCCAATGGGAAAGGCTTGTGAAAAGGCTCCTTTAGATTCACAATTCCTTAAGTGAAAACAATAAACAATTCAAATATCTCCTGGCCATACTATAACCAAGATGTCTGTACTCCCTAGTCTTTAAGAGCTCTTTAATACATATGGGTATTGAAAATTAAGCCCTGAAAGCACATTTGGAGTGCGTCAACAAAGTCTGGTAAACGCTCTCTGATGCTGCATCGAAAAATAATGGATGGACCTATATACAAACACTTTCTGACAAGCATTGGTTACACGACAATTTTGATGCCGTCTCTAGCGTTCATTATATTTTTCATTGTGGGTGCTCTATGGGAACAGCTGTCAAAGCAAATAGTCCACTAAGCTACAGCGCAGATATAAGACTCGATAATGAATACGTCTCAAAGCTCTATTTAAATTACCTACACTTAAGTGATTTTTAACGTCCATGCGTGTGTAGCCTAAGCCTTTAAAGTGCGTTTTTTAAATCCTATTAAATGCGCTTTGATGCCGATAACAACTTAAGTAACTAGACCAGCACATGTACACTTTCTCACAAGCATTGATTTTAATGTTGCCTACTGCATTGCAAAGAGTTGAAGCTTGGTAAAGTATAATGGATCTCTCTGGAAACACACATTCAGCACATAGTACATTAGGCTGTAGGAAAAACACGCTTCCAACACTCTGGAAAAGTGAAAAGGTTTAGTCTGTGCTTTTAACTAGTGTTGTTTTTCCACCCCCATGTGTATGAGCCTGTAGACTTATATTTTCAATTTTCTGCAAACCAGACACCCGAAAAAGGAAAAGCATTAAAACAATACCTATACTTAACATGCACCTGCCACCTACATACACAGCACAGGCAGTCAGTTTCTGCACGGTACCAGCGAAGGTATTTGTGGGAATGCAGAATGTCTATTCATTATGAACCCGCAACATAACAGATACATGAAGTGTCACTGTAAGAGGGTCTCACAAATACGCTTTCTCTGGAATTCTAAAACACCTCTGATCAACCATTATATCAGGGGTAGGCAACCTGCGGCTCTCCAGGTGTTGTGAAACTACAAGTCCCAGCATGCTTTGCCAGTAGATAACCAGCAGATAGGTGGCAAGGCATGCTGGGATTTGTAGTTTCACAACACCTGGAGAGCCGCAGGTTGCCTACCCCTGCATTATATGTTCAAATTAAGTCCGTCCAGTTCTGGAATACTATAGATGCCTCAACAATAATTATTGCCACATAAACTCTGGAAAATGGCTAAAATGGTTAATACAATGATTTATCTTACCAAAGCGTTTCCTAGTCCACCAGTGAGGCTCCTTGATGGCCGAGAACTGGATGTTGGGATGGAGGCGTAAACGGTCGTAGAGGTCTGTAGTGCCGCATTTTGGCTGACCAAGGATATAAAAGTGGGGCAGACATCGCAAGCGATAGTGTTGACCCTTTCTAAGTTGAAGTGTTGCCCAGAATCTTTGGCGCATCTTCTCAAATATAGTTTGCAAGCGCTTACCGTACAAGGTATACGCGTTTGTCCCATAGGGATCACTGTTGCTATTTCCATCGTACTTCTGGTACCAGCACGGGCTGCGGCTTAGGTGGAGGAACTGTTGTGGGATTACAGAGAACAGCTGGGGAAGGAAACAAAAAGCAGCTATTTTGTAAACCAAATAAATATTTATGTGAAAAAAATCATCATCATCATTGTAGTGAACATAAAGGAATTACAGTTCTAAGGATTAACCAATAACATGACTGGGGGGAATAAGGATTAATCATATCTGCAGTAAATATGGTATATCAAATGAACCATTGATAAATTGAGCTACTAAGGTGTAAAATGTGAAGTCAGAGGGTCTGGTGTGTATTTACCTGGTGGCTCTGCCCACCTCTATGTTAAAAAGATAACAGCACCACTTTCAAGGGAAGCTGAGGAGCTTCAAAGGCCCCTGGGGTGAGCTACATCCTGACATAAAGACAGATGGGAGGGAGCTGTTCACGGGAGACCCCATGATGAATGGCTATATTTTGCATAGGCAAGTATATTTCAGTTTCCAAAATACCACTTAAAATCAATAAAAGTAGTAATCAACCAGATACTCATCAATAGCATGATGAAGGGCAGCCCATACGTCAAATAAAGTATTCTGTCACACAGTGAAGTTGAGGAAATGAGTATAAGTTCAACTAATACACTGGATGTAGGACCTTTTTAGTATCAATATATTGGTAAATTCATAGTGAATCTATTAATAATAAAATTGGGTCTGCGTGACACTCCACACTAAAGTTAGGACACATAATAGAATTGGGTAATAAATCAGGCAATATACAAATGGTGATTGTAAACAGTGTCACAGAGCACAACCCCCTTGAAGGAGGGGTAAGATGTAAGGCTGTCTTTAAAACACTGAGACCAGTTACAAGAAATTTTCAGTCTTTTGGGAAATCAATCATCATTTATAAGCTGTCCATCTTCCAAGCCAAATTCCCTTGGCGCAGAATATACCATAGTCTGTAAGTTGCACTCTGGGGCAGAATCAATTTAGCCACGTTAGTCTAGGATTAACGCGGCGTTCGTGTTATTACCTTGAATACAGTAATTTTAACCCGGATATTTACTTGCGGCCCCGAGAGGTGCGAGAAAAAATCAGCGTTGAAATTACCGTACTTACGGTAGTACTGCGCACTTTTACCGTACTAAGGTTAATAGTGCGCAGGCTGCTTTATTCCTAGAATAACGCGGCCGAATTGAATTGGCCCCTCTGAATTTAATCCCTTTATTTTAAATCTGTTTTGCTTATGTATGTCATGTCAATTGTTTATTAATTGTTTTTTTCCCTATAACCTGTAGGCATTGTACTTTTTGTATATTAAATCTATAATTTAATTAGCGCTGTCCTTATTGCTCTAAACGAGTTCACTGCCTGTTTAGAAGAGATAGATTGTTTGGCTTGGTTAACCCTTTAGATACCAGTGTGTGAAGTGTTAACTGTTTAGCTACCAGAGCACAGAGTGTGCGCAATTGGGTAATTAATTCATAGGTTTGCTACGGGCCTTATACGTAGCTGGTGGCAGTTGCAGAGGGGTGTTGAAGAGGGTGTTTGTGTTGGGAAAAGGGACCAGCAAAATCTGTAGCCTAGGAGAGAGGTGAGTGTGAGGATTAGGCTGGAATCCTGTGTGCTCCCTTATAGTAAGCTTCCAAGTCAGAGGGCGGTTTGTGACTGGTAAACGTAGTTAGGAGCGGTTTTCTGACACAATAGAGATGACATAGTGTGCGAATGTTGGAATATATGATAAACTATTAAATCAGGGAGTGGCTAGAGGGGTTTATCCCTGACAATCATCATCAGCTATTTATATAACACCACTAATTCACCCCTTTCTTTGTGGAGGTCAGATTTCTTCAGGGACCCCTACAGCATAGAGGATGAGGTTGGCAGAGCCCTTTCATATGCATATTATTTTATACAATATTCTTGTTCTAAAGCATGTGCGTATGTTATGATGGGTCAACATTCTTACATACGTTTTTTAATTAACATCTGTAACTTACATGCAAATTTAAGTGTTGTGCATTTGTTATTTATATGTGCAAATAAATG
Organism: Mixophyes fleayi; assembly: GCF_038048845.1. Classification (NCBI taxonomy): domain Eukaryota; kingdom Metazoa; phylum Chordata; class Amphibia; order Anura; family Limnodynastidae; genus Mixophyes; species Mixophyes fleayi. The sequence goes on along the minus strand of NC_134407.1, from coordinate 26,144,762 downwards.
TAGATTTAAATGGCATTTAGGTGGGCGATTTTATATGTGTTGTGACCTTACCATCACCCCTTAGAGCATCTACAGGAAGTAGGGATTTTGTTGCTACACAGATTGTTTCGATACGTACTTTCCTTCCTTTTTGGTCACCATTTAATTGCATGAGGTTCCGTTTTGATGCATTTCATCAGACTAGTTACGTGTATATAAATTTTTATTTGCAAACTATGTAATGTAATTTCAGAACTATGGTACAATTGGTTTGTATGTTGTGCATGCATCATTATATTATACTTTGGTGAACTGATGTTTTGTACAAAGTCTGATAATTGTTTTGTTAATGATCTGCAACATTTATAGAAGAAACTTTCAGTATCTGCCAACAAAATGTGTAAATGTTACTAAATTGTTCATGATGATGCTAATAGTCTCACTTATGGTTGCTGTGAGGCTTTTTTTAATTTTCCATCTGGTGCATTCTTGTTTATCTGTTATTGAATCTAAAATAATAAATCATAATTTGTTTAATTATTTGGAGCCTACAAGAGTCTTCACGTAATATCTAGAATGAAATGTATTGTAGAGAGGAAACAATACCCTCTCTATGCCAACTTCTGCTTGTATCCCTTGAGTGTTACATTGCAAAAACTGAAAAACCTTTTTAGTAAAGGACATGTCATGAAATGATACAAGGATATGGAATGTTGAGAGAAGGTATTTTGTCTTTTCAGAGACTTGGTGAATATCATCAATGGAACTACACAAACCTTAATAATGCGAGAGAACCACCTGCAAATGACATCCGATAGTTGTGGGACAATCATTGCTCTAATATCTTGTACATTTCAGGCTATCCAGAAAATGACAAGAGCAGGACAAAGAAAAGTGGTCACTGGCTGGTGGCACCAGTGGTCAAAGTGGAAATTTAGAAGTGATGGTATGTAAGTTAATGGAATTTGATAGTTTTACAATCAAAGCAGTAGGAGAACTGTTGTACCACTGTACACCAGTTCAGCATGACACCAGGGTGTAAATGTATCAAACTGAGAGTTTTCCTGGCGGGTTTTCAAAAACCAATCAGATTCTAGCTATCATTTATTTAGTATGTTCTACAAAATGACAGCTAGAATCTGATTGGTTGCTATAGGCAACATCTCCACTTTTCAAACCTGCCGGAAAACTCTCAGCTTTATACATTTACCCCCAGATGTGTTTAATTTACACCAAATTCACCGCTATTGATACAATTGTACAGCTTGTGGCATGCAGAAGTAAGTTAATTAAATATGTGCTATTCTCTAGCATTTCCCATAACACTCACATTTTCAATGTTATCTGTGTTAGACTTCTTTTAACTTTAAAAACAATCATTGGAAAAAAAAAAAAAAAACAATCATTGGAGCCATTTAGCTTTGACCAAAAGCTGTTCTGCTGTCCTGTGCTATTCTTCTGCTTGCATTCTCTTTGAAATCCCAGCAATCACTATTTTACATCAATGCAAACGCAAAGAACACATAAAACAACTGTAAACAAGACACACATATATATATATATATATATATATATATATATATATATATATTGTGAAAAGCTTGCAAACAGATGGCTCCTCACACAGGTTTCAGCTGAACCACTTAATGTTATTCACTTGTCAGGATGGATGAACAGTCTTTGCAGTGTCTTCAGCAAACGAGTGGAGCATTCACAACAATAAACATAATCTAATAGCCCTAAACACTGGCTATCACATTTAGGTCCCTAGCTGGTCACTGGCCACTTTTTGGCACCAGTCTCCCACCCACAACACAAGACAGTTATTTATGCCTCCTCCCCAGCACTACTCTAGCTGATTCCTTGATTGCTTAGACCCATGTGCTCCACCTGGTCTCCTGTGCTGTGTGTGTGTGTTCGTGCAGATTTAACCCTCTCTGCACCTATAGGCTGTGGTTTACCAGGGGAACCACCACTCTTTCCTCTAGTAGAAGGTGGCAAAGTATCCCAAATGCCACAATATATATATATATATATATATATATATATATATATAACAACAACAACTTGAGCGCTCCCAATTGATTATAGTTCTATAATAAAAATATATATTGTAAAATGTCTGTTAAATGTTGCAAACCAATATAAGGGTGCCAAACATCAACAAAAATAAAAATAACATTATAATATTGTGCGCCAATAGAACAGACCATATAAAAAATAGTGACAGATGGCGGATGTCGTTCTAAACAAGAATGTTTATTACAATATAGTATATCAACCCGACTTCAAATAGAATATTATGTATAAAAATGCAATAGTATATATACATATATATATATACATATATATATATATATATATATATATACACATATATATATATATATACACACACACATACATACATATATGCACACACGCATGTACACGCTTGTAAGAATGCGGTTTCTTTTAATAAGTCTAGATTATTTATTTTTTATTTGGATAGGAGACACCTGTGGTAATGACAAGTATTCTGCAGCGCCACTAATTCGGCAGCGCTGTACAGAGAACTCATTCACATCAGTGCCTGCCCCATTGGGGCTTACAGTCTAAATTCCCTGACACACACACACAGACACAGACAGAGAGACTAGGGTCAATTTAGAGAGCAGCCAATTAACCTACCAGTATGTTTTTGGAGCATGGGAGGAAACCGGAGCACCCGGAGAAAACCCACGCAAACATGGGAAGAATATACAAACTACTCACAGATAAGGACATGGTCAGGAATCGAACTCATGACCCCAGCGCTGTGAGGCAGAAGTGCTAACCACTAGGCCTTTTCGTGTTTTTCAAGTTTAAAGTAAATTCTATTTGAGTTATCTAGGATAAAGTGCCTGAGGTTCCTCATTAATAAGGCATTAGTTAGGTATACAGACAGTAAGGAGAGGTCACTTTGATCCTTTTTTTCTAGTTACTTTTAAGCAATTAGTGCTACCCTAAATAAATGTTCATCCCAAAAAGTGCAGGGGTAAATGTCTGTATTTTACTTTTCTTTCTTTCCCCTCATGCGGTGCTGTTACATGGGTACAATGTATAAGTGTGCAACAAATCCTTTTTGTGTAAGGATTTTAGAATAGGGCTGGGGTTGGGAGGCACAATGTCATCATCATCATCATCATCATCATTTATTTATATAGCGCCACTGATTCCGCAGCGCTGTACAGAGAACTCACTCACATCAGTCCCTGCACCATTGGAGCTTACAGTCTAAATTCCCTAACATACACACACAAATTGAGAGAGACTAAAGTCAATTTGATAGCAGACAATTAACTTACCAGTATGTTTTTGGAGTGCGGGAGAAAACCGGATCACTCAGAGAAGACCAACGCAAAACACGGGGAGAACATACAAACTCCACACAGATAAGGCCATGGTCGGGAATCAAACTCATGACCCCAGCGTTG